>NW_028245259.1:0-53017 GCF_964263255.1 Lissotriton vulgaris | reverse complement strand
TAATAACGAAATAACAAGAGTGGTTGAATTAAATTATTCTGCATTTGTTTTCTATGCTGTGATGCTTTGAAATGGCTTCCTGGAAATCTAAAATACCCGATGTAAGTAAAGAAGGTTAGTTAATTTTAACTCTGAAATTATGTTATTGATGATTAGAAATTTTAAATATTTAAAAAACGAAGGGGCATATTACCAATAACTAGCGATAATTATCGCTATGTTGGTTTAGCGGCGATATTTTTATCGCCGAGCTGCGGCGATTTTTATCGCTTAGGAACCTTGCTATTATCAAGGTTTATTTCCTAAGCGATAAAAATTGGCCCGAAATGCATGTATATCGCTGAAAAGTCAGCGACATTCATGCATTTCCGAGCTAATGCTCTTAGCCATGTTATCCACCTACCATTGGATAACAAGGCTAAGAACTGCTCAGGGGCAGGTGTTAGGTTTTGGAGATATTTGCGCTTAGCGCAAATATCTCCAAAAGTTGGTAATAGGAGATAGCGATGTTAGCGACTGTTTCCAGTCGCTAACATCTTGGCACGCCCACTTTGCATGTCATTAGTGATTAATATCACTGACATGCAAAGCGGGGCCCAAGATGGTCGCTATCTCCTACTAGCTGTCGCTAACTGGTGTTAGCGACAGCTAGGTAATAGGGAGATAATTTTATCTCCGCTTTCTTGGCTTTTAAAGCCAAAAAAGCGGAGATACACCCCCTTGATAATATGCTCTGAAATTGCCACAATTGAAGCTCACTGATGGCCTGCAAAGATTTGATTGGCTGCTATGAATTTTCATTCTAAAGAGAACTATTTTAGTGAAAAACATCTCAACCGTCTTACACATATCATTTTTACTTCAATCCTGAACAAGAGACTTTTTAAATAAGTCTAAGGGAGAAAATACTTGACCTGAGCGACATGATTTAATTTTATAAGTGCGACTTAGAATGAGTCGAAGATATCAGCGTGGCGCTGCGCTCATAGTACGACCTTCATTGGTTGAAAGCGAAGCGAAGCTAAAACTGACTCAAGACTGCAGGAGTTACAGTCTCCGTGGTGTAATTTACAGGGAAATGTTCTTTATCTTTAACGCTGATCGCAAATCTACCCTTCCGCAATCCACTAGCATTTCACCAGTTCCCTTCAACTTTTTCGAAGAAGTATGTTGGTGGATTTATTATCATCAGTCTCTACGTAGAAATGAGGGAATAGCTTTTGTGGTCTTGCAAATTGAAATGTTTCGAAACCCTCCAAAGTACATTCCCTTGTTAGTCTTCAAGAACGTTCTTGCTTCCATCTGTTTTCTGGGAAAATGATCCTTCTGTCTTTCCTTACTCAATTAAACACAAAAAGTGCACATGTTGTAGTTGCAATCATTCCAAAGCAGATATTACTTGGAGCACATGCTAAGGATGCATGAAGTTGAGAAAGAGTTCTTCAGTAATGTCTGTGATTCTTTTTTCTTAACAACCTCTATCAGAATCAAAAGGTTGTTAAGTTTGCAAACAGAGCATCAATCCAG
The DNA here is from genome assembly GCF_964263255.1 of Lissotriton vulgaris. Lineage (NCBI taxonomy): Eukaryota > Metazoa > Chordata > Amphibia > Caudata > Salamandridae > Lissotriton > Lissotriton vulgaris. The sequence goes on along the minus strand of NW_028245259.1, from coordinate 51,490 downwards.
ACATAAAAAACACTTTACGATGGACGTTTTACAAAATGGCAAACTCTGTCCACAGAGTCATGCAGTTTTGATTGTTCTAAAAATTACACAATGGGTTTTAGGAGAAGAAAAGGAACAAGAACAAAATGATCCTTCAATCCTGGTACCAAACTAGTCAGGAACTCTAATCGACCAACAATTGTTGACAAACAACGAGTGCAATGAAACACTATTAAAGGTTGGGAGATAAATAAAAACAAACGTGATTCTTTTACAAATGCGCAATGCAAAACATTAATAATATCATTGTGTTTTTTCATATGGCTGAGATACCCGCCACCCCCTCTCAACACAATCCCCAAAAGGAGGGAAACCGGAAACAGTTCTTAAAGTTTTTGGATGTGGGATGGAGTGACCATCCCGGCCGTATTTATTAAAACAAAATTAAAACATTAAACGTTTTCATGTTATGTACAATTTCATTATCACATTACGATGTTTGGCTAACCTTAACATAATCTCTAATACAGAGGTTCTCCTAGCCGAACTAGCATCCTACAAAACATTCTCTAAGAACACTGAAATTGTACATCCTAACGTTTAAGGGCCAACGGCAAGGTCATAACCGGTGTCAAGATCCCTAACCAGACTTACCCCTCCCACTTGGGAGGGGCGACAGCACAGAGGCTTACCTCAAGTGCAACTACTAACAATTTCCCTTGACTTGACGGGGGCCCTTAAGACTCGACGCCATTTAAAGGTCGTTCGAACACTTGTGTGTGGTATCTAGAAGGTATCGTTGACCTCTCCCCACCCCACACAACTTACCGCATCTGCCGTCGCAGATGACCCTGGCCCCGGGAAATTCCCCAGGAGGGGGCTGTAACCCCTCCTACAAAGGAAGGGGCCTTGACCGCCTTTCCTTTACTTCCGGCGACCCGCCCTTAGACGGGACCGCCTCCCCACTGAGGGGCCAATGGCCACCTCTCCCGAGCGCTCCCATCCGTGTTGGGTGACGCCCACTCATAGGGATCTACCAATTAGTGCTCACCGATCATGACCTTACCGCCTACCAAAAATAAATACGACAATTCTGAAACCTATGAAAACATTGGTCACTACGACCGAAAGAGCCTGCTAGAAATGCAACACTACATCAACTCATTTTAATCGTAACAACCTAGACTGTATTCACCATACTTTATTATGATTAACCACAAACTGATACTGTCACAGCCTGTAAACGAAATGGAAAAAACAACTTATAACTTCACTTTATTGCACAACAACTTGCTGTCCTCAGGGGCTGGCGGGTGGGTCAAAATTGGCTCTTCGTTCCGTCCCGAGCTCACGTGTAGCGAGGGGGTGCAGCTTCGGAGCACAAGAACAAGAGGACGTCTTCTGGTCTTGCGCCTTCTTTTATCCGTCTTCAGGGTGGGCGAAAAAAACCCGCCCCTGCCCGCCCCGAGGGCGTGGCCGGCTGCGTCGGTGTCTAGGCCAGCCCATTCTAGGGCGGGAAAAAGCGCGCCCCGGCTACGCCGCTTCGGGCATACCAGCCGAGACGCGCCTCCCGCCCAAAAATGGCTTCCCGGGGGGATCGAGGCACTCAGCCATACGTTCGGGGGGACCGAGTGGTCGCCCCTTTCCATATGGCTGAGATACCCGCCACCCCCTCTCAACACAATCCCCAAAAGGAGGGAAACCGGAAACAGTTCTTAAAGTTTTTGGATGTGGGATGGAGTGACCATCCCGGCCGTATTTATTAAAACAAAATTAAAACATTAAACGTTTTCATGTTATGTACAATTTCATTATCACATTACGATGTTTGGCTAACCTTAACATAATCTCTAATACAGAGGTTCTCCTAGCCGAACTAGCATCCTACAAAACATTCTCTAAGAACACTGAAATTGTACATCCTAACGTTTAAGGGCCAACGGCAAGGTCATAACCGGTGTCAAGATCCCTAACCAGACTTACCCCTCCCACTTGGGAGGGGCGACAGCACAGAGGCTTACCTCAAGTGCAACTACTAACAATTTCCCTTGACTTGACGGGGGCCCTTAAGACTCGACGCCATTTAAAGGTCGTTCGAACACTTGTGTGTGGTATCTAGAAGGTATCGTTGACCTCTCCCCACCCCACACAACTTACCGCATCTGCCGTCGCAGATGACCCTGGCCCCGGGAAATTCCCCAGGAGGGGGCTGTAACCCCTCCTACAAAGGAAGGGGCCTTGACCGCCTTTCCTTTACTTCCGGCGACCCGCCCTTAGACGGGACCGCCTCCCCACTGAGGGGCCAATGGCCACCTCTCCCGAGCGCTCCCATCCGTGTTGGGTGACGCCCACTCATAGGGATCTACCAATTAGTGCTCACCGATCATGACCTTACCGCCACAGGTCCGGATAGTTGACCGGCTATCCGGACCCCCCACAAAACTCCTACCTAAAGGTCATGTTCCAAAGATTTTAACCAGGCTAGGAAGTCTCCTATGAGTAACTCATTCCCCGCCCTCGACAAATGCACACCATCCCCCAGATACATACTGTCATCATTAATACCATTATGCGAGATCGAATGCAATGCCTTGGAACGGAACAACCTACTCACTTTGTTATTCAATTTTCTAACAGAATGATTCAAAGCAGGGATCGAGATAGCCCCCCGCCACACTTTTCGTGGGATCATATGAGACCATGCGATTAGGCACCCCGGAACTCTCCTCGCTAACCAACTTACCGTGGAAAGCATAGCCTCCAGGAGAAGTCGTCTACCGGTGGTGACCAGATCATTGCCCCCCAAATGCACTATGACTATGGACGGCGGTGACCTCATCCGCTCTAACAAGCCCTCAAAAAATTCCTGAAACTGGTCAATACAGAGACCGCCCCTTCCGTAGAAGGACACTCTGTACCCGTATTCCTCAGGTACGTGAACCATGTCACCTGCTTTGAATACGTCTGCAGCCCGTCTCACGTATGAGTGGCCCACGACCCAAACCTCCTTCCTCACAGCCGGTGACGTGCGACCGCTGACCTGGTGTTGGGTCGACTGCTCAGTCTGCCCTGCCGCGTAGGCTTGCGCAACTGAAAACAAACAAAGACAAGAGGCGTGAGTACAAGATTACAGTTTCACAACATGTGCAATCGCACGTACCTCTTATAACAATTGGAGGACCAGCGCCCCACACGTTTCACTTGTTCTACATTAAGACCTCTGGCTGTAGCTTCAGTGGCAGCCCCTATACGAAAGGAGTGGGTCCCAAATTCGCCCGGGTCCAAGCCCGCTGCGGCAATGGCCATTGCAAGCACCCGTTGAAACTGAAACCTCGTCAGCGGGGTGGCGTCTGCATGCCTCAACAATGTCCCTCCCCATGATGCCACCCTTCGTGCTAGGTAATCTTCTAAGCACTGTACCGGACACATGGATGAGTCGGGGTTCCTGCGGATGATCGTGCAGTCCCCTCTCCCATCTTGGTCAGTCTTGGACCTGAGAAAGGAGACAATCATCGCGTCACCCCTGATCTGGACATGCTCCCTGCACAAGCCCCCCGTCACGTCCCGTTTGTTCCTTGCAACCAGCTCACTAACTCTCATAGCCCCGTGAAATGCCAGCGTAAATGCAGTCCGGAACAAACAGGTCTCGAACGGGGACGAGCATGTGTTCGGGAGCGTGACCAGTAACTGGGACAACCTGTCTAGACCTATCGGTCGTCGTACATCTACTCTGCGACCCTCTAGACGTTGCCACCCACGTAGCGCTTTTTGTACCGTGAAAGACGCTGTTGGGTCCAGGATGCCATGGGCCCTGGCAACAAAGGAAATGGCGGCACGATGCCTTTGGGCCGTAGCCACCGATTTCCCAGCCCTACGTAAGGACATCAGAAAAAGTACTACCAACTCCTCCTGACCCCAAAGTCCTCCTCTCTCTGCCCCCAAAAAGGCTAAATAGGCCTGGAACGCCCCTTCATATGCCTTCCTTGTCCTGGGTGCTAGACTCTCTCCCACGAGGTGACGAAGTTCGGGGCACCGAGAGACCAGAGAGCTTCGGGGAAGGGTGCCGGCTCCGGGTCCGCTGAAGGAAGGAAACCCGAGAAAGCCTGCATGTGAAAACGAGACAGTGCATCAGCAGCCTGATTCATCACCCCTGGGACATGTTTTGCTCTGAATACTACGTTCAGTTGCATACACAGTAAGACAATTTCTTTGAGGAGCCTCAAAATCAACTTACAACGGGCTGCCTGACTATTGATGCATTCTACCACGGTCATATTATCGGACCAGAACACAACAGAATGATCTCTGAACCCTTCTGGCCAGGTTCTCAGGGCCACCAGAATGGGAAATAGTTCGAGGAAAGCGATGTTACTTGTCAGCCCCTTCTCGTGCCACCATAGGGGCCACTTTTGTGCCGACCATTTCGTGCCGAAGATGGCGCCAAAACCTACGCTTCCTGCTGAATCTGTCCATAGCCCAAGCTCTTCAGAGGAGACGGCTGGCTTGTTCCAGACGACCCGGCCATTGAAGTCCGCCAAGAATGCTAACCAAATCCGCATGTCTTGGCGGACCTCGGCCGATAACCTTGTGCGATGATGACCCTCCCTTAAGCCAACCATTGCTTGGGCAATTGAGCGGGAAAAGGGGCGAGCCATTGGTATCACCCTCAAGGCAAAGTTCAACTTTCCCACTAACTGTTGCAACTGATGCAGTGTAACTTTGGATGCCTTTAAACATACTTGGAGGGCTGCCCTGAATTTCGACACTTTGCTAGCTGGTAAACGGAAGCACCCCTCCCTTGAGTCCAACTCGATCCCCAAAAACTCGAGGCAAGTCGTGGGACCCATAGTTTTACCTGGTGCCAACGGCACGCCAAGATGATCCATTAACACACAGAATTCAGCTAAGGCCCGGGCACATTCGGGAGTACCGGCGGGGCCAAGGAACAGAAAATCGTCAAGGTAGTGCATTACATTTCGGAAACCCGTTTTCTTAGTGAACACCCATTGCAGGAAAGTACTGAATTTCTCAAAGTAAGCACATGATATAGAGCATCCCATTGGCATACACCTATCCATGTAAAATGACCCCTGGAACCCGAATCCCAGAAGACGCTGATCGTCTGGGTGTACCGGAAGCAACCGGAACGCTGACTCGATATCAGATTTCGCCATCAACGTCCCGTGCCCCAGGCGATTCAAGATGGCTACCGCCTCATCAAAAGATGCGTATCGCACCGAACAAACTTCTGGCTCAATTGCGTCGTTCACCGAAAGACCATATGGAGCAGATAGATTATGAATCAAACGAAACTCACCCGGGTCTTTCTTGGGGACCACCCCTAACGGAGAACAAACGAAATCCGGTACCGGGGGCTCACTAAACGGGCCGGCGACCCGTCCCCGGCTAACCTCTTTCTGAATTTTTTCTTGCACTACAGATGCATGTTGTAAAACGGAAAGTTGATTTTTGCACATCCCTACACCCTGAAAGTCCCCTACCGGGATGCGGAAACCATGTGTAAAACCGTTCCGCAGCACCCCGGCAGAAGTACGATCCGGGTATTCGCTGAGCCAGGGAATCATTGCCAAGGTATCAATCGGGGTTGGTAAAGGCGCCCCTCGGCCTAGTTTAGACCTGTTTGGCGCCTCCCTTACCCCCATTCTCACTCGTTCTGGCTCTGCACGATGACTCAGGATGGGACGACCCACACGTACTACACTCATGTTTGAATTTACACGATCCCGGAGGCCTGGTACACTTCCCCTTGTTAAAATTAAAACAGAAACCCTTTCTACCTGTATTGCCTGCGGGCCTCGACTGGTCGTCGGTGCTCGTACTTGGTCGAAAGGGCGTCCCCACATTTTGGCGGGAGTAATCAACAACAGTGCTCCCGACCAATGGCATTCTTAACATTCCCGATTCTTTCATTTTATCCCATGTTAAAGAATCGTAACAATCCCAAGTCAAACTCTTGTTATGTTCCTTTTCTTTCCTGAACAAATTGTCATAACAAAACCAATGGTTACCTTGATACGCTGTCGAGTAACCCATAATTCGTGATTGATAAACGGGAAACTCAGGAAGCAACTCGGGCCTACGTTCCCCCAAAATTGATGTGAAAATACCCCATGCATTGCCCCAGTTGCCAATGTTCTCATTGACCTTAAAGGCGGCCATCTTTGCGCGCCAAACACTCGGATGCATTAAGTCCTTCTGACTTTTTACATGCTCCACATCATAATGATCAACAAGCAGGGAAAAAATATTCACGTACTCCCCCGCCCAGATCTTTTCTTTTATAGCTAAAGGCACATGTTGTCCTAATCTCTCTCTACGAGAGGGTGCTGACTCGTCCCTTGCAATCGGCAATGGCCGCTTACCTGCACCGGACGCAGCTTCTGCCGATTGCGACTTGTCTATCCCCGCCAACGGCGTAGCCACTCTAGCTGCCTCTTTCTTCTCACGAAGCCCTTTTATCAGCGCCTGTGCTTCGGCAGCCGTGGCGCCATCACTACTATCCCCCAACCATGCTGCTAGCTGTGCTGCCAGCTCGGGGGGCATGTCTTCCTTGGATGTCGGGGTGACGACAACGGGGATTGGATTCCCCTCCATCGGTACTGGGGTCGGCGCCTCGAGCGGGGCAGAGGGAACCGGGACGGCCCCACCGGCTGGAACCTTTCTCGGCCTCTTAGGTCTCCCTCCAGCCGGCGGGGTGCCCGAACCCTCCTCCCCATCTCGCTCCGCCAACCGTTTCTTTATGTCGGACACTTCTTTGCAAAGGGCCCGCACCATCTGTTCGGTCGTCATTCTTTTTGCGCCTTTCTTGGGCATCTCTCCGAGGAAGTATCTAGAAGACAAAGAAAAAGATCAAAACGCTCAAAATTGGCTCTTCGTTCCGTCCCGAGCTCACGTGTAGCGAGGGGGTGCAGCTTCGGAGCACAAGAACAAGAGGACGTCTTCTGGTCTTGCGCCTTCTTTTATCCGTCTTCAGGGTGGGCGAAAAAACCCGCCCCTGCCCGCCCCGAGGGCGTGGCCGGCTGCGTCGGTGTCTAGGCCAGCCCATTCTAGGGCGGGAAAAAGCGCGCCCCGGCTACGCCGCTTCGGGCATACCAGCCGAGACGCGCCTCCCGCCCAAAAATGGCTTCCCGGGGGGATCGAGGCACTCAGCCATACGTTCGGGGGGACCGAGTGGTCGCCCCTTTCCAAAAGTCACCTGCTGGCATAGTTTATATAAATAGAAGTAAACCAATACTTTTAAAATGTTCCTTATAAGTAGTTGAATTGTCTAAGGAGAATGTAAGATTTGAAACCTTGCTCATACAAAACGGAGAAATAGACAGCCTACTTCCTTCTTCGGGGCTGTCCAGGTTATCATATCATTCCAAGGGAAAAAAAACAAGAGAAAAGAAATACAAAATAATGAACTCAATATCAAAGCAAAAAGAAAAGGTGCTATTTACAGCTCCTCAATCATTAACGTACCATTCCAAATCAGTAACACATGACACTACGGGGCATATTAGCAAGGGCTTATCGCTGCTTTAGTGGCACTTTTTTACCGATAAAGGGGCGATATATTTATCTCCCTATTAGCAAGCTGTCGCTAACAGGCGTTAGCGACAGCTTTCCGGCGATAGCAGCCGTTTTTTCTATTGCCTTGCATGCCAGCGATAATTTTCGCTAATGACACCTCTAAATATCCCACAAACTTGCGCTAACCGCACTTCGCCCTATTAGCAAGGATGGCTTGGACCCGCGAAGCGACAAAAAAGTCGCGCTAAGGCCTGTTAGCTGTAGGAACTTAAGACCAGAAAATAGTTAGTCTTAAGAACGGGGATAAGTCTTGGGCTCACATCTATGCATGTTTTTGGTGCTGGACAGCGCTGCAAGCAATGCTACAGCGCTGCCCTATGACAAAAATACAGTGATGAATGCGCACCATCAATAAGATAATGCGCATTCTTGTGTCCCAGTAATGAAAAGTCTTGTTGCGCTGCGACAAGACAGCATTGCAACACTTCACATTACGCCCCCCTTGCAACAGCATGGATGCGCTGTACTCACTGGACAGCGCTCCATAAGGCAATTAATAACAGATACGTTAGGAATCCTGACGTATTTGTCTGCACTAAAGTCACGCATTGCTGCAGTTGTGTCATAACCATGACGCAACTCCAGCAATGCATGGGGCCAGCTCATCCCTAATGCCCTGCCCCTTCCTCACGCCTGCAGGCAGGCGGAAGGAACTGACACAGTGCCGTTCATTAGGGGTGCCTGAATGTCAGCGTTGTTGGAGATCCATCTGTGGTGGTTGCTCGCTGTGGTGTCATCGTTTGGAATCGCTGGTGGAGTGTCAGTGCAGAGGGAGTTGACGAGACGTTCTGCGGTGGCCCTGATCCAGCTGCGATGGAATGCGATGATGGGGCTTGCTTCCGGTGGGCAAGGTGAAGACATGATTCTTCCAATGATGGTAGTGCTAGGAGATTCTGGTGTCGTGGCTGTAGTGGAAGTTCCCACTGGCAAAGGTGACGTGCTCGACCGTGTGTCTTGCTATGTGGCCTGTTGAGGTGCCTTGCTGCTAGTGTCTGATGTCGGTGACCTTCCCCAGGAGGGGGTGGTGCTCTGGTCATTGGGTTGCCCAGATGGAACTTGAGGTCACTGAGCTGGATGTCGTCTGTGGATGGGAGACCCTGGGGTGCAATGAAGTCTACAATGGAATTGCAGAATGGGGCCATGGCCCGGGGGGCCTTCACATGAGGGTGCCGCAGAAGATGTTCATCGGCCTGGTCCGGATCTTGGAGTTGTTGTAGTCCATGCTCACCCTTGGGTCATTCGAGTGCGTTGTCAGTCGGAGTGTGCTTCTGTAGGTGATGGCAATACCTCCTCTCTGACAGTCGGGGTGCTACTTGCAGGTGACACTGCAGCCGTCAGTGGCGGCGATGGCGATTTCCGGAGTAGGGGTTGGTCCTGGTAGGCGACATGGCATCCAGGGTTGATGGCGAGGAGGTAGCTGGCGTCGTATCGGTGGAGTGTCCAAGAGGAATGATCTTTGGTGCTGAGCGCGGTCCAGGGGCAGTCGGGCACAAACGGCGCAGCCCATGGTTGCCTATGGCTCGGGAGACGACCATTACAATGCAGGCAGTACATCGTTAACAATGCAACTCTGACTAAGTAGGTGCCATAACATCGCATTTGAATGCAACGCATTGTGAGGTCAGTAATGGTGCAATTTAAGTATTTCGTGTGGGTATGGGTTTCGGATGTACAAATTTAAATTTTGGGGGTTTATTGGGGTAAATATAAAAAACGGGGTGTAATTTGGGGTAAAATATGAGAAATGGGGTGTATTATGGGGTAAAATATGAAAAATGGGTTGTATGTTGGGGTAAAATATAAAACATGGGGTGTATTATGGGTTAAATTATGAAAAATGGGGTGTATTTTGGGGTAAAATATGAATAATGGGGTAACTTATGAAAAATGTGGTGTATTATGGAGTAAATGATGACAAATGGGGTGTATCATTTTATACTTTTTTTTGTAAAATATTTTTATTAACATTTTCAAAGTACTCACAGTACATCACAAGGCAATTGGTAGTGTCACAGTGGGATGAATACACTATAAAAGAAGGAAAGACAGACAAAGGAGACTGTTTCCACATGCCTGGGACGATGAGGATATTAATACAGTTGACATTGTCCAGACGTGAGTCCAAAGAAAAAACAGGGGGGATAAACCGTGGCCGTGGTACTGGGAGAGGAAGGGAGGGGTAGAAAAAGAGGGGTGGAGACAAGGTCCAGGATGCAGGATTATGTATGATGTCTAGATAGCAGCCGCTACAGGCCGGCGGGGGGAGTAGGGGCGTATAAAGCATACAGCGGTTGTCTGTTAGAGTGTACCTCCATTCGGAGTGCAGCGGGCGGTGCTTGTTGGGGATTTCCTGGTGATTGCTGGTGGGCATGCTCAGAGGGGGGGACAACAGGGGGTGGGGGGGACATGAATGGTTATCCCCGCCAATGGCCCCTATTGCGGTGTGGGTGTTGTCTGGGTCACGGGAGGGGGCTGGGGGGAATCGGGAATGGGACGCGCTTGCACCTGTTTAAACTGGTGAGATAACATGGCCCACTCCAGTGATATGGGGTGCTTGTGGTGGCCCTTGGCTTCCTCCTCTCGCAGGAGTTCCTTTTCCGCTAGTGCCCATTTATGTACCGCCCCCCACCCATGCTTCCAAAGGGGGTCCCGAAGTTGCCCGCCAGCGCATGGCGTTGTTTCGTTTAGCTAAGAGCAGGGACAATGCCGCGAAACGGACCTGTACTTTGTGTGTTTTTGGTCTTCAGAAAATCCCCAGGGCAACTGCTTCCCAGGAGTCTAAGTCTGCGAGTCCCGTGAGTGTGCGGATAGAGGCGAGTATGGTGGACCAATACATGTGTAGGAAGTGTGCGTCTGGTGAATGACACCTAGGACAGACGAATTGCGTATCTGGGTAGAAGCGCTGGAGTCGCGCTGGCGTCTGATATGCCCTGTGTAAGATGTAAAATTGAATGTTCTTGAATCTCGCGTTTCTTGACACCTTCTTGGGGAATTCTAGCGCCCTGACCCACTCCCCGTCATGTAGCTGGCGTCCGAGTTCATCCTCCCAGGTGGCTCTCAAAGTGAGTAAAGGCTTGTGCGCAAGCTCGCGAATTGACTTATACAGCCAGGTAACAAGGTGTCGGCCTATGCCCATGTACAGGATGGTGTGGACGACTGGGTGTGTCGCGGGTTCACCGAGGTGAAGATCACAATGCGGGCGAAAGGCGGTGATGAATTGTCAGTGGGTCAGAAACTGTCCAGGGGGGAGGTCATAGTCCTCCATGAGTTGTTCGTATGAGCGAAGCTGTCTCAGCGAACAACTAATCCGCCTCTGTGATCTCGGACACAGTCCACGCACGGAGCATTGTGGGAGTGAAGTAGGTCTCTCCGTTCGGCCAGCCGACCAGTGGTAGCCGCGGGGAGTAGCACGGGGTCCCTGCCGCGATGCGATGGATCCGCTGCATACATCGGTGAGCCACCGATACCTGCAAGGGATAGGTCCGGCGGGGACCGGTTCCCCGGAGCAACAGTCGGCGGAGCTCTGGGATGGGAATTGGACCCTGCGTAGTGTGGGTCTCCCCGGTATGCCTACCTTCCATCCAGTATGACAGCCGCTGGAGCTGTGCGGCCAGGAAATACGACTCAAAGGCGGTGGCGCCTAGACCCCCCTGGGTGGTGGGCAGCTGTAGTCTGGTGAGCGCGATACGGTGTCAGCCTGTCCCCCATATGAGCGTGCGGAGGAGTGCATCTAGTTCGCGGAAGAAGCTACCGGGTGGGATAACTGGCAGATTTGTAAAGTAATATAATAGTCGAGGAACGATGATCATCTTGGCTAAGGCCACCCTACCGATTGGTGCCATCGGGAGACGTCTCCAAAAGTCCACGGACGATTGAATGCCTGCCAACACCAGACGGTGATTGCCCTCATAGATGTCGGTGGAGGAGTGGTATAGGCTGACCCCCAGATAACGAGGTGCGCCCGTGCTCCAGCGTAAAGTTTGTGGACCGATGCGTATCTTTAGCGGGGCTAAGGAGTGATGGAGGGGATAGATTGTGGATTTGTCCCAGTATACCTGGAGGCCAGACGCTTCCGTGAACTCCGCCAGGACTGTCCATATGGGTGTCAAGTCCGCATCGACATCCCTAATATATAGAAGAAGGTCGTCTGCGTACATGGAAACGCAGTGTATCGAGTCCGCCATGGGTATACCCCAGGCAGTTCCCTCTTGGAGTAGGCGGATCGCCAGGGGTTCCACCGCCAGGGCAAAGATCAGAGGGGACAGGGGGCAACCCTGCCTGGTAACCCTCCTGACCTGCAGCGGGGATGAAATGTATCGACCTAGCTGTAACCGAGACGTAAGGTTTGTGTATAGCAGGTTTGTGTATCGCAGAAGGGTGGGGCCTATCCCCCCCGACGCAGGACGGTGAATAAATAGGGCCAGGTTAAGGTGTCAAAGGTCTTTTCGAGGTCGAGGATAATGCAGGCCGCACGGGGGAAGGCGTCCCCTACCTGATCCTGAACGTGGAACAATCGTCTGATGTTCTGGGATGTGTTCCTGCCGGGAACGAATCCGCATTGGTCCGGATGTACCAAGGGACGTAGTATTTGTTCTTACCGGGTTGCTAGCATTCTACCCAGGACCTTGCAATCGGCAGAGAGGAGTGTGATGGGGCGGTAGGAGGACAACTGTTGGGGATCTCAGTGTGTTTTAAGGAACGTTACAATGATGGACTCACAAAGAGATTCCGGAAGTTCTCCTTTCTCAAATGCGTCTAAAAACATAGCGGTCAGACGGGGACCAAAAGGGCAGAAAAAGTGCTGGAGTACTCGAGGGGGTACAAAAAGGGGGTGGTGATGGACGGAGCATCTGAATCAATGAAACACTCACACCCAGTCAAAAGATCTGGGTTTGATCCATCACCGTTCTTTAGCCCACTCTGCCACCCCAGTTCAGACATGGGCATATGCAAATCAGTCTGACCCTGTGCCTCATGGGAACAGTCCAGCCCGAACTGCCAAGCCATGTATTCCCTGGACCGGAAACAAGCTTCCGAGGACCGGTTTCTGGCATTCCAGCCGTCTTCAGCCCGGCTTGCTTGAATCCAGTGGCAAAGTAAGCAAGGGACTCATGTCTGAGCATACCCTGCCACACTTATGGTGGCCAAAAGCGGTACAAAAAGGGGGTGGTGATGGACGGAGCATCTGAATCAATCAAACACTCACACCCAGTCAAAAGATCTGGGTTTGATCCATCACCGTTCTTTAGCCCACTCTGCCACCCCAGTTCAGACATGGCCATATGCAAATCAGTCTGACCCTGTGCCTCATGGGAACAGTCCAGCCCGAACTGCCAAGCCATGTATTCCCTGGACCGGAAACAAGCTTCCGAGGACCGGTTTCTGGCATTCCAGCCGTCTTCAGCCCGGCTTGCTTCAATCAAGTTGCAAAGTGAGTGCTCATCTAGCAGTCCCTCCAACAAGGCGTACCGTCCCTCCCTGTTCACCACCCAGCGGGTTTCCTGAAAGGGGGTGCCCGGGCGAACCCATATTAGTGCGCCGCGCTCGAATGCAGAGTAGGATGTGGCACAGATAGTGCAGCGCCAGCGAGACCGAAGCTTGTCAACTTCTTGCGCCGCGAGGTACGTCTCTTGGAGAAATGCCATTTGCGCATGTTGGCGTTTCATATAAACATATGTCGCATATCGCTTGCGCGGTGAATGAAGGCCCCGGGCATTTAGGGTGAGAAGGCTGACATCGGCGCACTGCATTGGGAGGTTTGGTGGGCAGGCCCCGCGCCGGGGAGCGCAATCGTGCTGGTGAAGGGCATGGTCTTGAAGTGTGGCTGAGCCGCATCGGTCCCACTGGAGGTCCCCGCTCATTCCCGCCCGGGTGTGTTGGCCGTCCTGCTGTACATGTCTCCTGTGGGGTGCGGGGGGTATGAAAACAGGGTAAGGGCTACTTGTAACTGGGTGGGAAAACTAGCCCAATACGTCCAAACTGATGCTCATAGTACAAGTGAGCGAACAAACAATGCATGGGGGTGGCAGTGCGTGTCTGCGAGGCAAGATCCCGCCGGGGCATTAGCGGGAGTAATGTTCGTCACTGGAGAGTGTCGTAAGATAAGTGGGCAGCGATATCTGGCACCTGTATCTGTCTGGCAGAAGCGCCTGGGTCCGGGCACCTATCAGTGTCGGCGGCCTCCAAGGTACAACGTTCAGCCTTTGGTTCCCTCAGCGGAGGGTACCAGTGAGGAGTGAAGTGGCCGGAGGAAGGGTACTAGAGTCAGCTGTGTGACGGGCACCGTTGCTGTCGTCCTCGCTTCCCGACGAGAAAAGGTGGGGAGCCCCCTCAGTGTCTTCCTCAGACTGGGGAGCCCCTAGATCGGTTATAGCCTGGAGAGCCTGGCGGCGTCTCGCACAATCTGTTCGATGTCCGGGGAGTCCACCACGTGGCGTCCCGCAGGCTCCCTCCAGGTACGTTGTTCTTGGGACTGCGGCTGTTGTGTGATGCGTTTCCTGTTGCATGGTGCCCTTTGTGTACGCCTACGCGGCTCTTCATCCGCTGGTCCCCGCGTACAATGTTGGTCCGCCCAGTCGCAAGCGTCCGTCGCTGTGGAGAAGAAGTGCGTGGTTCCAGTGTGGATGACTTTCAAGTGGGCCGGGAATAGCAATGAGTATTAGATGTCATTTGCCCGCAGTCGGCGTTTCACCTCCAGGAAGGAGGCTGTAAGTTTTTGCACAGCGTTGGCGTAGTCTGGGAATATCATGATGTGCTGGTTTTCGACCTGCAGCGGACCCGCACGCCTGGCTGGAGGAACGTCACCAGCAGGGGACGGGGGGCATTGCCGGCTGTCGGCTTGCCTGATGGGACCCGGTGAGCACGCTATATGGAGAAGAAAGCTGTGCGGTCCTTAGAAGGGGTGAAGGACTTGACCCATGCCTCCATGTATTCGATGGGATGCGTCCCCTTGACGCCCTCCGGAAGACCCAGCACCCGTATGTTGCAGCGCCGGGAACGCCCTTCCAAATCATCCAGGCGATCCTCCGCAGCAGCCAGGCGTCCCAAAGTTGTTCGAAGGGTTTGCTGTTGCGCGTGTAGGGTGGGTTGTATGTCTGCGAGTGTGCGCTCCCCTTCCTTCACCCTATCAGCCAACTTACGGTGGTCATCACGGATTAAGTTGATGTCTGTGGTGAGGGTGCCGAGGTGTTTCTCCATGTAGGCCCTGGAGAGTTCAATGACTGACAGGACTTGGTCCAGTTTGTCCGAGATGGTTGGGTCCGGCGGTCCGTGAGTACTTTAGGGAGCGTGTTGGTTCTGGGCTGGTTCTCGGCGGCTGTCTCCGGGACCGATGTCTGTTGGGTAGCCCTGGGTTTCCCCATGGAATCGACTGTAGGTTTCGCGCGTACCTCCTGAAGGGCGAGACGCAGTGGCCAGGCTGAGTCAGCTTGTCACCGGGAGACCGTCGCCCTGTTGGTGGACTTCTTGATATAGGGGGCGTAGTGCGTCCGTAGATCACCCCCCTCCAACGGGGTCCGCCCCGCTGCTCCGCCAGTCGTGTTCTGTGGGGTGGGTGCCGCGCAGAGCACCAGATCCGAGATACCACTGTGGCCTGGTGACTTACGCCCCTGGTGGGAACTGTCCAGTAGCCCAGCCGCCGAGTCTGTGAGGCGGGTGGCCAGTGTCTTCCTGTTCAATGCATCCTGAGCATTCGACCATGGACAGGCAGGGAGGTGGTTGCCAGCTGGCCGATCAAGTGGCGTGGTCATTAGCTATGTATGGAGCTGATTTGTGGGGGTTTAAAAATGTAAAGGCCATACAGATGGCAGAGGATAGGTTTTTGAAATCCATCTTATCCGTCCCCCAGTCAACCTCTGGCTACATTGCTCATCAAGAGTGTGGGGTAGAAAACCTAGAAGATCATATAGCTATAGCCCCGCTATTAAAATGGATCTTAATCTGGCTGAACCCCGAATTGGAGATGAACCATGAGATTCTCAGGGATTGTCTAGCCCTTGAACATGGTAACTCCATCCCCTGGCTGAACTATGTTAATAAACTAGCAGTTAAACTGGGTCGCCCAGAATTGTTTGATCAGCCGAATAAATTACTGAAGGGGGATGTGAAATGGGTGAAAGACACATACAAACTGATGGCATGTCTGACCAGAGAAGATAAGGAGCTGGGTAAACCATTAGTAAGGGCTCACCAGCTGTTAATAACCTCAAGCGAAATAGAACCCTATCCAAGAATCGTTAATAACACTAACCATCGATTCTTATTGACAAAGTTCAGATTGAACAAATTCCATCTTCTTCTTACAGAACGCCCAGGTTGGACTAAGGAGATAGATCAGGAGATTTGTTCTTGTGATGGATTTTCCATTATGGACACTGTAAACGTAAATGTAAATGTACAGGAATTTATATAGCGCAAAATCACCGAGCGGTTTCTAAGCGCTTGCTTAGGGAACCCGTCCTGGTATTCCCCTGTAAGATAACCCCGGCAGGGTGTCCGCAAGGTGAAAGCCAGGCATCCCGCCGCGAGGGGCCGTTCTTTATCTTCTTTTGTGAACATCTTCGCCCCATTCGCAAAAGGTTCATTATTCCTCTTATTATAGATAAGGGCTTTAGACAAGTTAAACCTGCCTTTTTGTACCTACAGCTGTTGTCTAATGTCTGGGAGATTTTTAACATAGCGAATTTCTTGACAATTGCTATGAGACTAAAGAGGAAAACTAAGTGGACCTATTGCTCATAGCGATGAACTTATGAATTGTGATCGAGCGCCTTATCTTCTTTTTTTAAAATTGTTCCTCGTGTTTTAATGGTCTTTTTTTATGATATCTACAGATATTTCCCCTTACCTTATATATGACAATGTACTGTATGGATTGCTAATTTGCACAATTTTTTATTGTATTTAATTGTGGTCTTGACTTTTGATGTTTAGTATACTTTTATGGCTTTTGATATGAACTGAATAAAGTACTTTTGACTGACTGACTGACTGACTGACACTGACTGACACTGACTGACTGAAACTGACTGACTGACACTGACTGACACTGACTGACTACTCTCTACTACTATACAACTCACTCTCTACTACTCTCTACTACTGTCTCTCTACTACTCACTCTCTACTACTCACTCTCTACTACTCTCCACTACTCACTCTCTACCACTCTACTACTATCTACTACGCACTCTCTACTACCCACTCTCTAATTCTCTACTACTCTCTACTACTCACTCTCTACTACTACTCTCCACTACTATCTCTCTAATCCTCACTCTCTAGTACTCTCTACTATTCACTCTCTACTACTCACTATCTACTACTCACTCTCTGCTACTCTCTCTCTACTACTCACTTGCTACTTCTCTCTACTACTCACTCTCTACTACTCTCTACTACTACTCTCTATTACTCACTCTCTACTATTAACTCTCTACTACTCTCTCGCTACTACTCACTCTCTACCCCTCACTCTCTCTACTACTCTACTACACTCTACTACTCTATCCTACTCTCTCTACTACTCACTCTCCACTACTCACTCTCCACTACTCACTCTCTTTTACTCTACTACTCTCTACTATTCTCTCTACCACTCACTCTCTTCTACTCTCTACTACTCACTCTACTACTCTCTGCCACTCTCTCTACTATTCACTCTCTACTACTCACTTCACTACTCCCTACTACTCACTCTCTACTACTCTCTATCTACTACTCATCTCTACTACTCTATACTACTCACTCTCTACTACTCGCTCTCTACTACTATCTACTACTCACTCTCCACTACTCACTCTTTACTACTTGCTCTCCACCACTCTCTACTACTCACTCTAGTACTCACTCTCTACTACTCAACTACTCTCTACTACTCTCTCTACTACTCACTCTCTACTACTCACTCTCTACTACACACTCTCTACTACTTGCTCTCTACTAATTGCTCTCTACTACTCTCTACTACTCACTCTCTACTACTCTCTGCTACTCTCTACTACTCACTCCCTACTACTCTCTACTACTCACTCTCTTCTACTCCGCCACTCTCTACTACTCCACCACTCTCTACTACTCCCTCTTTACTACTCTCTACTACTTACTCTCTACTACTCAATCTCTACTACTCTCTCTCTACTACTCTCTACTACTCAAACTCTACTACTCTCTCTCTACTACTCACTCTCTACTACTCACTCTACTACTCACTCTACTACTCATTCTCTACTACTCCCTCTCTACTACTCACTCTCTACTACTCTCTCTACTACTCTCTACTACTTACTCTACTACTCACTCTCTACTACTCTCTACTAGTCTCTCTCTGCTACTCACTCTTTATTACTCACTCTCTAGTACTCTACTACTCACTCTCTACTACTCTCTTCTACTCACTCTACTACTCACTCTCTATTACTCTCTACTACCCACTCCCTACTACTCACTCTCTACTACTCACTCTCTACTACTCACTCTCTACTAGTTACTCTACTACTCTCTACTACTCACTCTCTGCTACTCTCTCTACTACTCTCTATTACTCACTCTCTATCCTCTACTCTCTATCACTCACTTTCTACCTCTCTAACTCTTTCTACCTCTTCCTCTCTACCTCTACCTCTCTACCTCTACACCTCTACCTCTACACCTCTAGCCTCTTTACCTCTCTCTACATGCACACATATGCACATATATATATATATGCATATATATGCATTTATATATATGTATGTATTTATATTACCTACTGGCAGTCGGCAGTAGGTAGTTATAGTTAGGACCTATAATGCATAGGAGATCCACAACATTCTATTCCCAATAACTTTGGCACCGATTGTTGAATCTTTGAAAAATGTTCCAACCTTTTGGCCAGCTCCAGTCCGCTCCTATCCTTAAAGTTCCCGGTGATTTTTCAAATGGTGGCCAAGAAAAAGGGGGTCCCAAATCGTGTTTTCCCAATGCAATTTCCCATAGGACCTATAGCCACAGCTACAACCCGAACGGCTGAACGGAATTACGCCAAATTTGGCAAAGAGGTAGTCCTCAGTTCAGACTTGTGCCTTTTGCTTATATGGTGTCAATCTGTTCAGTAGTTCCTGAGAAAATTACAGTTAAAATCATTTATATATCTATGGGTGCAGTGGATCCGTTGAGTGTGAGAGGATTGTCATCGTACCATAAGTGCACCCTTCCGATCACACGCTGAATGCTAATTGGCTGTGAAGTGGTTGTCAACATTCAAAACCAGGAACTGTTTGGAGCCATTTTGTGCCTCGGTAGAAGCGAGGCTGAGGAAGTCAGTGAAATATGTGTGCAAAAAGGAGAAAGGGTGCAGGGTAGAAATAATGTTACCCTCTAGACCTGCTTAGGAGGTCCCAGAAGGACCCCCAGGGCCCACAATTATTATTTTTTTAAACGCGGCAGGTGCGTGTAGGGTGCGCGGACTGTGCCGTAAAATAAATAAAATAAAACAGAGGGTTTTTTTGTCACTGCCGAGGCTAAAAGTTAAAAATGATGGGGGAGGGGTCGAAGGTCCCCAAAGCAGGGGGGACCACCACCCCCTGGTGCTTTATGTATTGTGGGAGGAGGACTGCGTGGCCCTCCTCCTGGAGCACTCGAGGGCCTGTTACCCCCGGGGCTACAAAAAAAATGGTTGGGGCTGCAAGGTCTCCAAAGCCTTGGGGACCACCACTCCCCGGGGCTTTACGTATTGTGGGAGGGCCAGCTCCTGCAGTGGCCCGGGGTGTCCATATCACCCTCCCATAGCAAGGAAATCTGTACTCTCTTTCAAAATCTAAATGACATTGCTTTTCTACAGGGGGAGCTGCATGTTAGTAGCTCCCTATGTGGTAAAGCAATGCCGTCTCGCAAACGCGTAGAAGTTGTGCACCAAAGGTGCTGGAGTCGCGCACCCTACAGATTATGAGTCGTGCATCCAGTGCTTGCTCACCAGGGGGCCGCACTGAGCGCTGCGCTGGGTGCCCGACTTTTAATTTTACAGTAAAAAAATAGCCCCTATCAGTCATTTCTAATATTCCCGGGAACCGTATCCCGGGTCTTATAAAAAATGTTGGGGACCGTGGGGGGAGCCACAATGCCCCCACGGTCCTGCTGGTTCCCCGCGTTCTTTGGGAGCTGGCATTGCTTTTCCGCATGGGGAGATGCTAACTTGCATGTGGAAATGCAATCTGGTTTGGATTATGAAACTGATATCAGAATTTCACTGCTGTGTCTTTCAAAATGCAAACCAAGTTTGCTATGCTAGGGCGGGAGCCGCAAGACTCCCGCCTTCTCATAACAAACAGCAGTGTCCCAGGAGTAGGCACCCCGGGACACTGCAGGAGCTGGTCCTGGGGCGTGGTGGTGGCCAGGGCCTTCGAGGGGTCCAGGCAGAGGGCCACACAGTCTGCTTCCCACAAAACACAAATACCCGGGGTGGTTCCTGGGGCTTGAGGGGGGTCGTAGAGGTCCCCACAACCATTTGTTTTTTAGCCCCTGGGGGTGGCTCTCAGTCTTGTATAGGAAACAGCAATGTTGAGAAAATCTTTCGGTAAGATAACAAAGGATTTTAAAGCCCATTTTTGGCGTTTTTGTTCTAGTTTGCAGGCGTTAAAGCAATGACAATTTTAACTCCGTCTTTGTAAATATGCCACTAAATTTTGTAATGTCGACAATCTCGTCTTCCATTTAAATAGGCAGGAAGTATTTTTTGAAGTTCATTGTGAATTGTGAAACAACACTGTCTAATTGTGATCGATAAAGAATTGAATGAGTGTACTTGTTTTGCTCGTAATGTGCATAATGGCAGATTTACAAGTTCATTGCGTTACTATTGCATTACTTTTAAGATGTGAAAAGTGACGCGAAAAAGGTGCAAGGGGTTGTAAATCTGGTACACAGTGTTCTGTTTTACTTTGCTTTCCTTTCAGTAATGTAGAGGACCCATCGTAAATGTTTTTGTACAGCCAGTACCTTTCAACCCTAGTCCCAAACGGCTTTCTGCCTGTTACCATAGTGTGCAGCAGTGAAGCTGCTGCACACTACCCACTCTCTCCTTTCACAGTTGACTTGTCGTTGTTTCGGAAACAAGCTTTTTTGCTCACCTTGTGCCATTGGCCTGATTCAAAGAGGGTGCACTACGTGTCGAAGCAGCCTTCTCAGAAGTTGTTACGATGGCCACTCATCATCGCAGAATCCTCGAACGTTGAGCTTTAGAGGTGTTGGGGGGACGCCAATTTGTGAAACACAACCTGTAAGATAAAAAGGAAGTTAACATTGTGTGTCATTTTTTATCAAAGGAGAGAGGAAGTGAGAGAGTGACTGCGAAGAATATTTGCAGCTCACCTTTCTGTCACCGGTGTGTTTTTCACCACTTGCATGGACATAATGCACCCTGAAGCTCTACATATAAAAGATAGTAAAAGAAAGATGTTATGATTGGTATTTGTTACTATCTTAATGTGAGATGAACAACATCGCCCTTCCACACACCTTCCCTCTCACATTTAAAAACAACTATTTGTATAGTTTATATTCCGGACGTTTGACCTATTACAAAAACGTTCCTGCTATTGAAAAAAATATATACATGCAATAAGATACGCCTAAATAGCTGCGCCACTTTTTGTATCCAGTCTGCTGCACCCCATCGACTCTCTCGGATACGCACCTAGGCCTAATTGCTCACCTTTTTGTGGACAGGACACCTTCTACATCATACAGTCCCGCTCTGCCACCAAGAAATCTGACATATGGTGCTGAGTCTTGATATCAGTTTGGCTAACGTCATACTTGTGTTCCCCTCATCATCATCGCAGGTTCCTCACCCGCTCAGTCTTTCCGGTACCACTAACTCAGTGACCAAAGAGGCCACGCACGTAGTGGTGGACCGTTGTACTTGGTGGTTCGGGTCTTTATGAGGCGTTCAAACCACTAGGACGAGCCATCACAGCGCTTGAGATGGGAGCAACTCTAAAATGGCGTACAGCACGTGTTCCCCGTCTTTTTTATTGATACGGTCAAGTGTGTAGTGACCGATGCGCTGGATGGGTGTATACCAGCCATGAGGGAGTGTGTGTGTGCCATTCTGACAACTAGACCTGGAATTAAGAAATCACTACAATGGAAATCTGGGCAATGTTTCGTTGTGTTTTCCTTGAACCGTAAGCGGAGTGGGCTGGCCTGACGTATGGCAGTGCTGCGCGAGGCTCTGAACCATGATTCCGGAGCTATGGGCATAGTCCCATCGTGAGCTATATGAGAATTCAAGTGATTCAGGTGTCCGTTTTGTAATGCTGACATCACCCGGGTCTTAAAAACAAATATGTCATTATATCTGTAAAGTCCCACAACTTGGCCAACATGGAAGGTACGGGGTATCACTGACTCTATATTTGTTCATAGTTGCATACATAAAAGATGGTGGACATGACGTATTTTTGCTATTATGAATGTTTGTTGTACATTCAGTGGAGTGTTGTAGCTGTAGTAATACAGGGCTGTGAAAGGTTTAAGTTGTAGTTTTTGGCACATGAAGGGCAGCTAATATATATACGTATGTGGTTATTCAGGTACACTGTAGAACTTGGTGCTGGAAATCAGTGTTTGAGTCTCGGAGTTGCGTCCACATCCTGTTATTGTAGAGTAATGACGTAATGTACGCGTGCCTGAAAATGTATTGTTAATACGGTGCTCATGTAAATAGCTGATATAGTTTTGGGTTGATTTTGCAATATATAAATATGCTTAAAAAACAAAAAGGAGGAATAGCCCACACTTACTGTCACATTTAAGATGGTTCCATACCCATTTATAGCACAATATAATGTGGTAGGGCGGAGGAGCAGCATTTTAGAAACAAAATAAATACACAGACACAGATAGATAGTTGAAGTGGGTAAGGGCACGTGTGGTCGACTCCATTTTATTACGTTGCTGTTGGTATCAAGTAGAATAGTAATCATGATATCATATACAGATATTTATTGATAAACTTTATGACTTCTGCTGTACAAAGGTAGGAGCATTATATGTGAAATAATACAAATAAGATTCTATCGTAAAGAGTTCATGAGTTGTGGTGCACTGAGGTAGGGGCGGTTTGTGTGGAGCCTGCGATGATGTATGGTCCACACAGATCGCATGAGTAAAAATCTGTTTTGACTATTGAATTTTGCCTTAACAAGGGCATGTGGCGATTATTTACGGTGTACTGAGTTAGTGGTACGTCTGGTGTTTATCGTGTGCTCACCCTGCGATGATGCGTGGTCTGAGCGGGCTGTACTGAAATCATTCACTGTTGCATACTGGACTATATGAACTTTTAGGGGGGAAAAAACTAGCATTGATGGTTATCAATTGCTGTGCAAACTAGGTGTACTGATTGCTTCCCATAACAAATTAAAAAATTCCACTTCACGCAGTGCATTGTAACTTTTACAGATTGGGCACGTTGAAGGTGATATCCCAGAGGTACTTGGTATTGCCGGTGGTGCAGGTACATTTTTCTACATTCTTTGTTATCATAGTTCACAGAATGCAATGATTGAAGGTGCTTGAGCATACTAGCAGAGCAACAACACTATTTTTTTCTCTGCCTTAAATAAATCGAGGCTGAATTTAATGCTGTCTGTAGTGTAGATGAAAAGGTAAATTCAAGTTGTGAACCCTACTGTGCACAGTGTACATGGAAGCTAGTAGTCAGTACAGTTACAGAACAATCCTTTTTTTCACTTATTTGAACAAAATCTGAATACATAGATATAATTGTCTCTGCATTAAATAAATCAAGGTTGAATTTCCTACTTTCTATAGTGTAGATGCAAAGGTGAACTCAAGTTGTAAACCATGTTATCTGTAGTATACATCTCAGGGTGGAGTGCATCATCAGCAATTATGATTGAAGTGGAAGATAGAACATGTATGCAGCATGCATTTTATTATTCAATTAAATGTATAAGTGATATAAAATACGTTTTTCAAGGAAGCATAATAAAGGGATATTGTGTAGGGTTTGATAGGTGTTATACTAAGTTTGATTTACACTGAGTCAGTGGTATTTGAGATGTCATCAGTGATGTCATCAGTGATGTCACTGTCCAAGTCATGAATGATGTAATATGTGACATCATCACCAGTGGATTGCGGGCGCAAGAGGTCAATTTAGTACAAACTAACTATAACCTGCCTGAAACCTATGGTTTTTTCAGTGAATATATATATAAACATACATATAATCTGCAAATCTATATAAATACAAATATAAATGCATGCATACATATACATATACATATATGCATACATATGTATGTTATGTACATGAAAGTTTAAAAAACACTAATAAAAGCAAAGCTAAAAAGCCACCTTATTACAAACAGAATTGCTTTAACTTAAACAAGGGCGAGACCTATTGCATTTTCAATACTTGTTTACTTTGGTTCCATCAAGAGGGCATTCAGATTAACCCTGGGCGAAGAACTACGCTCCGTTTGCGGAGTTTGCGGAGTTTTGGCAACTCCGCGTTCCGCGGAGTTCGCGTAGCTGCCGATAACTCCGCTATCCGGTGCGGAGCGTAGTTGTCGCGCGCTAAATAACATTGTCGCGCGCTAAATAACATTATCGCGTGCGCGGCAATGGCTTACCTTGGTTCTGCATTCGCTTTTTCCCGGTCGCGTCGGCCACCATGTTTGTAAACCCTTCCGTGCAGCTGTGCGAACGCGATAACGTCATTGGAAGCGCGATAAAGCCATAAGGATGCGCGAGTATGTTTGTTGGTAAGATCGAGTTGCCGAACACGCAGAACCTGCAATCTTGCACAGAATAACTCGCGAGCATGTTAAAAGTTAAACCATAATAATAAATTACCATTTTGGTTAGCAAACAAGTGAGAAACCCCTCAAAGTTGTACCTTTGGATGTATTTTTTGGGGGGAAGGAGTCCTCTTTCTGTTTCTACTGTATTTTTGAATATTAAGGAGGAAGGGCTCTGGAGTTTACAACTTCCTGTTCCTGTCCACCAGGCTCCTCCCAGTGCTTTGTCCATGAGGTGGTCACTTTCATTTGGATTTTGAGCTGGCAGGATCACTTTCTGTGTGTGTTGGCTGCATTACTGCTTTTTTTTAATCTTACTGAGGACTTTTGGATTTTGAATTCTCTTTTTCAAGTAAGTTCAGTAATGTATGAGTGAGTATGATGTTGTAGACTTGTGTTTGTTTGATTTAAAATGTTTTAACTACATTATTCATTCCTTGATTTAAATTATTGATGGGTGCCTACTTTTATGAGGTCCCAACTTGTATTTCTTTTTAAATTTCATCCAGGCTACATAGAGAGGTACCCATGGGTAAAATCATAATTCTGTGTTTAAATTTTTATTCAAGTTTGTAAACAAACATCATGGCTGGCATTGGATTATGGTCATCATTATGCAATAGCAATGTCTGCTGTGGAATTTCTGTTTGTGTAATGAAAACGTTTTTTTATTTTTTTAAGCCAATAGCTGACCCTAGTACTCCATGTAGTTAGTGTGTAGGCATGTTTGAGTTCATTGTAATAACTTTCTGTGGTTGGCCTGGCCATGTGTTGTTGGCGGCCATTTTATGTTTCCCAGCCACTTTGGTCTTGCCATAGGCCTCCAAACTTGTGGCCTACTCTTCCAGTAGGCCAGAGGTACTAGTCATAGGGTCATGAAAGGTAATCAACTGTTTTTCTGGTGTACCTCTAATTAGGAAATCATGGATGGACTGGATTGATTTAGAAAATCTTATGTTTATGTGTGGGGTATGTCAGGTTTCGGGTGTCTGTCAATTTCTGCCATTAGGTAACCCTAGGAATACAGCTCGGGTAGTTTTGGTAACGTCGCGCCGTGTGAGAACGCGACCTTACCTTTTTTGTCTTTTTCGCGCGCTCAATGTACTGGCTCGGGAACGCGATAACGACTTTTTACTCGATTCGCGTTGCCGAACACGCCGATTTTGCATTCTCGCGAACAATATGTCCCGAGTTGCATAAAAGTTCCTCGAAAATGTTTAATGTGTCCCCTGTGCTACCAAAAAGTCCTCATTTTTTGTGTTATTTACTTATTTGGTTGTAGTTTTGTCTTCCTGGAGCATGGGCCACTCCCAGTTCCTTTCTGTCCTCTATGTAATGATTTCTTGTTTATGGTTGGGGTGACCAATTTGGGTGGTGGTGTCTGGTGTGTTCATTTTGTGAAGCAAAGCATTGTCCCTTTGGCATAGGCATTTATTGTCTGTCCTCTCTTTCTTTTCATGTAGTGGTGAGGGCCATTTTGTGTGTACTTATTACTTCCTTTGTGATGATTCTGCTATGTTGTTGTTGGTGGGCAGGCTATGTGGTGGCGGCCATTTTGTGTATGCTTCCTTTGTGACTGATTTTGCATGTGGTGGAGGCCATTTTGGGTGCATCCCCTTTCCATGTTGTCTTTGGGTGTCCCTGTCCTCCTGGCCCTATGGAGGCGGCCATTTTCTGTGTCCTTCCCTGGTCCTCTTCTTTTGCCATAGCCATCCAAGGCTTTTGTAGGTACTACCACTCAAAGCCATAGGTGCATTCAAGTTAATCAACTATTTTTGTGGTGTAACTTTAATTACACCGTGTATGGCTTTGGATTGCTTCACATTTTTTTGTAATGGTGGTACTTTTAGTTTTTTGGTTGCTTGTGTGTAGCTATTATGGCACTACCTGCCATTAGGTAACCCTAGGAATACAGCTCGGGTAGTTTTGGTAACGTCGCGCCGTGTGAGAACGCGACCTTACCTTTTTTGTCTTTTTCGCGCGCTCAATGTACTGGCTCGGGAACGCGATAACGACTTTTTACTCGATTCGCGTTGCCGAACACGCCGATTTTGCATTCTCGCGAACAATATGTCCCGAGTTGCATAAAAGTTCCTCGAAAATGTTTAATGTGTCCCCTGTGCTACCAAAAAGTCCTCATTTTTTGTGTTATTTACTTATTTGGTTGTAGTTTTGTCTTCCTGGAGCATGGGCCACTCCCAGTTCCTTTCTGTCCTCTATGTAATGATTTTTTGTTTATGGTTGGGGTGACCAATTTGGGTGGTGGTGTCTGGTGTGTTCATTTTGTGAAGCAAAGCATTGTCCCTTTGGCATAGGCATTTATTGTCTGTCCTCTCTTTCTTTTCATGTAGTGGTGAGGGCCATTTTGTGTGTACTTATTACTTCCTTTGTGATGATTCTGCTATGTTGTTGTTGGTGGGCAGGCTATGTGGTGGCGGCCATTTTGTGTATGCTTCCTTTGTGACTGATTTTGCCATGTGGTGGAGGCCATTTTGGGTGCATCCCCTTTCCATGTTGTCTTTGGGTGTCCCTGTCCTCCTGGCCCTATGGAGGCGGCCATTTTCTGTGTCCTTCCCTGGTCCTCTTCTTTTGCCATAGCCATCCAAGGCTTTTGTAGGTACTACCACTCAAAGCCATAGGTGCATTCAAGTTAATCAACTATTTTTGTGGTGTAACTTTAATTACACCGTGTATGGCTTTGGATTGCTTCACATTTTTTGTAATGGTGGTACTTTTAGTTTTTTGGTTGCTTGTGTGTAGCTATTATGGCACTCCCTGCCATTAGGTAACCCTAGGAATACAGCTCGGGTAGTTTTGGTAACGTCGCGCCGTGTGAGAACGCGACCTTACCTTTTTTGTCTTTTTCGCGCGCTCAATGTACTGGCTCGGGAACGCGATAACGACTTTTTACTCGATTCGCGTTGCCGAACACGCCGATTTTGCATTCTCGCGAACAATATGTCCCGAGTTGCATAAAAGTTCCTCGAAAATGTTTAATGTGTCCCCTGTGCTACCAAAAAGTCCTCATTTTTTGTGTTATTTACTTATTTGGTTGTAGTTTTGTCTTCCTGGAGCATGGGCCACTCCCAGTTCCTTTCTGTCCTCTATGTAATGATTTCTTGTTTATGGTTGGGGTGACCAATTTGGGTGGTGGTGTCTGGTGTGTTCATTTTGTGAAGCAAAGCATTGTCACTTTGGCATAGGCATTTATTGTCTGTCCTCTCTTTCTTTTCATGTAGTGGTGAGGGCCATTTTGTGTGTACTTATTACTTCCTTTGTGATGATTCTGCTATGTTGTTGTTGGTGGGCAGGCTATGTGGTGGCGGCCATTTTGTGTATGCTTCCTTTGTGACTGATTTTGCCATGTGGTGGAGGCCATTTTGGGTGCATCCCCTTTCCATGTTGTCTTTGGGTGTCCCTGTCCTCCTGGCCCTATGGAGGCGGCCATTTTCTGTGTCCTTCCCTGGTCCTCTTCTTTTGCCATAGCCATCCAAGGCTTTTGTAGGTACTCCCACTCAAAGCCATAGGTGCATTCAAGTTAATCAACTATTTTTGTGGTGTAACTTTAATTACACCATGTATGGCTTTGGATTGCTTCACATTTTTTTGTAATGGTGGTACTTTTAGTTTTTTGGTTGCTTGTGTGTAGCTATTATGGCACTCCCTGCCATTAGGTAACCCTAGGAATACAGCTCGGGTAGTTTTGGTAACGTCGCGCCGTGTGAGAACACGACCTTACCTTTTTTGTCTTTTTCGCGCGCTCAATGTACTGGCTCGGGAACGCGATAACAACTTTTTACTCGATTCGCGTTGCCGAACACGCCGATTTTGCGTTCTCGCGAACAATATGTCCCGAGTTGCATAAAAGTTCCTCGAAAATGTTTAATGTGTCCCCTGTGCTACCAAAAAGTCCTCATTTTTTGTGTTATTTACTTATTTGGTTGTAGTTTTGTCTTCCTGGACAGGCCATGTGGTGGCGGCCATTTTGTAGGTACTTCCTTTGTGCATTTATCATTGGCCTCCCTGCTTTTGGTCTGATCTGATAGTAGGACAGACTCCCAGAGGTGGTAGTTAGTTACTAGTTAGCGGGGCTGCTTTATGTAGCTGTTTCTATTTGGTCTATTTAATTACCATCATTACGGCATGTGTGTATGCCATTGCATTTCCAAGTTGGTTGTCTGGGCAGGGGGGTAGGTAACTTTTTTGTGTGTGTAATAATTTTATGACTTGTATGTGTTTTTGCCGTGAAGTTTTACAAACTCTTAGCCATGGGGTATTTTGATTTTCCTTGCATTAACCTGTCATGACTCATGTGTAGCAGGCAACCTCCTTTTTCTGTCCATATTGGTATATGATAGGCCTGCTTGACTTTATTATTGGTTATTTCTAGCTGGGAGCTGTGGTGCTCGTACTATTAGTCTTCTTTTTTGTGTTTTATACATTGCCCTGTGTGTCTTTCAATTGTTCATGTGTTGTTGGCTTACTGCTTGTTTGACTGACGTTTTCTGTCTTCTTTGCTTGTAGGTGCACAGAAAAAGACTGAGGAGGTGCTGGCTGTTTTCATCCATCGCCCGTTCAACTGCCAGACGGACGTCCTTCAATTGTACGCCACGTGTGGGGTGTGACTCATCTGACCACACATCTCTGCAATTTGTGCTACTGAGTGCTGCTGTGTGCTGCTGACATCAGAAGAAGATGGGTCCTAAGAGAGCAGTTACCAGGTCCTCCACCACCAAGAAAGTTGCTGAGAAGAAGGTACAGAAAAAGGAAGTGTCACTTAAGGCTGGTATGGACCCCCAAACCTTTTTTGGGCCCCCAAAACGTACGCCTGCAGCAGCGGTGTCCATGGTGCAAGCTGGAGCCAGCACATCCGCATTAGCGGGGGCAAGCCACCAACCCAGGGCCAAGCACATGAGGGTCGAAGAGGTAGCCGACCTAGTGTTACAAAGCAGTGATCCTGAGCCTGAACTTAACTTATCGCTGTCTCAAAGTAGCACACAATCCACGCAAGCTGAAAGTGCTGAACAACCGCCGCCAGCAGTAGATGTTCAACAACCACAACCACTTCCCGCAATAGTTGTTGAAAAACCACAACCACCGCCCGCAATAGTTGTTCAACAACAACAACCAAATCCCACAGTAGTAGTTGTTGAAGAACCACAGCACGCTATAGTACTTCCTCAAGAACAACAACCACCGTCTCCGCACGCAATAGTGGAAGTTGTTCCTCCCGATGTCGGGGCAGTTTAGGAAGTAGAGCCTCATTCCGAGCAAGAAGAAGAGGAAGCCACTTCTGGAGGTGATCTACTGTCTTTAAATTTACGAAAGGAAAGGAGGGTTAGTGGCAGTGCATCGAGTTCTTCGCATAGCATCCCTTCAGATGACCTTGATAAGGAATGGCATCCACAACGAAGAACTGAGCATTCAAAGGAGAGGCATCAAAAGACCAGGCTGGGAAAAAGGAAGGATCCGTCAAGGCTTGAACTTCCGGAGTTCGATGTAGGTGAACAGGATACTGATGGTGATAAAGACGGGTCTGACACTGACAATGTCATCATCACAAGCGTTATTCCTGGTGCAGAGGATGTAGAGACCAGCATTTTCACCCTATCTAGAAGGGCTGCGATTAGTGATGAGCAGGTAGCACGTGTAACTCCTACACACTCAGCGCCCAAAGTAACACCAGCTCCCATTTTTGCATCAGCGAAGGCCCGGCAGCGTGCGACATCCAGCGCAAGCGCCACCTCAACAGAAGGAGGTAGTGGCAGTACTAGTACTGAACTGTCACATAGGGAAATGCAACAAAAAGGCTCCAGTTCATCCGGGATTGGAAGTGGGTCCTCCTCTTCCTATGGCAGGAGACAAAAGTTTAGCTCCCCAGTCTGGGATTTTTTTACGGTTCACCCACATCAGGAGAACATTGCTATATGCTCCATTTGTCACACCAATGTTAGTCGTGGTAAGATTGGTACAAACTATGGTACTGGAGGCCCAACGACCCATATGAAAAAAACACACACAATTGTATGGGAGAACCACCTTGCAAGCTTACAAAAAGATGTAAGCACTGGTGTTGGTGGGGAGGATACAGTACTACAAGGTCCACTCATGGAAGAAGAGGGAGACGATGACCTTCTATCTGGGAGTGGTACACCAATGAGCCCTGTCGCCAGCACTGGAGTGGTGCAGTCCAAATCCTCAGCATCAGCAACTTCTCAGTGGCACCAGAGTCAGCCGGAGACACCAAGGGCAAGGAGTGAAAAGTCTGCGTTGAAAGGTGGTCCGTCTAGCAGAACAGACAGAATTACCAAGCAGCTTACCATTACTGGCATGTTTAGGCAGGAGGGAAAGTACGAGCGGAACCACCCAACAGCACGTTTGTACAATGCGAAACTTGCAAAAATGTTGGCACTGGACCTTCTCCCATTTTCATTTGTTGAGGCAGTGGGATTTCGGCAATTAGTGGCAACACTCGCCCCAAAATGGGACGTTCCCAGTCGCTACTATTTTGCAAGAGTTGCTATTCCAGCACTACACCACGACGTGCTGGGATTGATTGGGAAAGCCTTACAACAGAGTGTTGTCCATTGTATCCACCTGACAACCGACATGTGGAGCAGTCGCGAAGCCACAGCAGATTACATGTGCATCACCGCACACTGGATCTCTTTTGCAGGTGTGAAAGACAAGTTAACATCAGGCCTTCTTGATGTTTCTGGGATTTTCAATGACACTCGCAAACATGCAACTGTAGCCATGTTTGGTATGGAGAAAAATCATACTGCTGACAACATTTTGTCTGACTTTAACAGCAAGGTCTTTGAATGGCTGAAACCAAGAGGCCTTAAGATTGGTTTTGTTGCCACCGACAATGGCAGTAATGTAGTGAGGGCAATGAAAGATGGACAGTATTTCAGGGTACCCTGTTTGGCACACTGCATTAACTTAGTCGTGCAAGACTTTCTGAAACATGAACTCAAAGTCAGCACCATACTGACCATCTGCAGAAGAATATGCACGCATTTTAACCATTCTTTCAAAGCGCGGAAGCTGCTACGCGTCATTCAGCGGGAGCATAATTTGCCAGTCAAAGCACTGATCCAGGAGGTCCCAACACGTTGGAACTCGACTTATTTCATGCTTGAGCGTCTCTTTGAGCAGTACATACCACTGAATGCTTATGTAATGTCAAGAAGATTTGTGGATCCTACTGTTAATCTTAAAAGCCTGACCGTTGAGATGTGGCAGTGGGACATCATTAAATGCTTGACAGAGATGCTACAACCTTTTGAGGTGTTCACACGTGCAGTTAGCAGGGAGGACTGTACTATGGGCCAAGCCATCCCATTGTTGTACATGCTCGAGCAACAGCTGAAGGAGGTCTGTGAAACATACGAAGGTGACGAAGAAAAAGTTGATGCATGTACCTTGGCCAAGGCCTTACGCAACCGCTTATCTGTAAATGCAAGGCTTAAAATGATTGTGTCAGATCCAAATTACATAACTGCAACAATCTTGGATCCACGGTACAAATTGTTTGTCAGCAGTAGCGCAGTCATTCCTTTTTCAGATGGGGATGTTGCCAATTACAAAAGTTCCATAGCTGTGGAAGCTAATGATTTCGAAACTGAACGGCTGTTACTTAAAGGCCTGACAGTGCCAGCCCAGGACAGTCAAAGTACTCCAGGCCATCCTCCTGAGGCAACTCTGGCAAGTTCATCACAGCATGAGAGCGGTGCGTCCGCTTCCCAGCAGGCACCAACAGTACCAAAAGCAGCACCTACACGATCTGATTCAGCAGACACAACCAAAAGCATAACTGCTTTTTTTCTACAGAAGGGAATGGGTAAGGCCGTTGCTGTTGCAAAGGGGAAAGAGGAGCAGCAAAGCCGAGCACCATTGAACACTGAGCGGATGGTTCAGGCCTATCTGGATGACACAACAGAGGTGTTCATGGAGCAAAGCCCATTGGTCTATTGGTATGAAAGAAGGAGACAGTGGCCAGTGCTGAGCAGGCTGGCGATAAAGTATTTGGCTTGTCCTGTAGCCAGTGTCGCCTCTGAGCGGGTTTTCAGTGCTGCTGGTGCCATTGTGACATCGAAAAGGACCAGTCTCTCCCCCAAAAGCGTCGAGAGGCTGACAATGATAAAAATGAATCAACACTTCATACCACCAGACTATACTGTACGTGAATCAGAGCAGGATGAAGAAAGCGAGCCCGAAGAATTTATCACTGCTGGGTTACATGACCTACTGCTGTCCGGACCCGCAGAGTTTGAGGACGAGCACCTCTTCCCTGACCAATAGGCTGTTAAATTGTGACTTTTTCCCTTCTTTTATTTGTGTTATTTATTTTCTTATTAAAAATGACTTTCTGGTGCATAACTGCTAATCTTAAAATAAAAAGCTCAACCAAATCCATCCCCACCACTCATTCTTTTAATGTACCTACTGGAGTTGCACACCTGTGCATTTTATTTTCGCTGTATCTTTTTTAGTTACCTCCTGGAGTTGCACGCCTGTGCATTTATGTTCCATGTTGACTGCACTCCTCAGAGTCTTGCTGCATCTTCTTGACTCCCACTCAAGTCAATACAATTCCATCTTGGCAGCCATACATTTGATGTTGTAGATGGAGTATAGTACAATAACAATAATGTAGCCTCTAACAGTCCCTCCATAATAAGTGAACCGTACATGACTACAGCCATCCTCTATTTCATTTGAAATCTGCAACTCATAATAACTGCCTTGCTGAGTCTTACTGTTAAGGCTACCACCTCTGTCTGCAGGCATTCAGAGACGACTCTTCTGTGTCAAAAGAAACTTGAGCAGGCATCCACAACTGAAGTCAACTTGTTGTGATGACTCGCATTACAAAGGCTCGGCAGCATCTGTGATCAATCTTCTGACAGTGAAAGAGAAGAAGAGCAAAACAGGTATAAAAATGAATGATGCCATGCATTGCATTGGATGTATTTTTTGGCTGACTCTGAGCTAATGTGCATGGAGTTGAAGTATACTAGTAACTTCAGTTCAGACTCACGTGATAGCCAATTCTTCCATGTTATTTACTAATAATAGAAATTATTTACGCACTTGTGTTCCTACTACTACAGATGCAGTCAGGACTTAATTTATCTTTGCTGTCCGGCGGTTGGATCTGAGCTGATTGATGCACGATGTTTCTTGGAGTGGAATACAAGGTAATAAATAAATACAAATAAGAGTCACAGCACAGTAGACCCAGGCTACTACATGTTTGTGCACAGTGCTGTGGTAGAGTACAATAGTGGTATGATTGATGACTGAGAATGACGCATTGATTTTGTTGATTAATTTTGTAAATGCTAGGTTGCTTTTTCAATTTCATTCACCTTTCTGTGGGTCTGAAATTTTTAGGGAAATGCAGTTTGTATAACGGCCAAACCTGTGTCGTCGTGGGCCTGTTGTTGTGTGCTTGCTCCTGTCTTTTTTTGTACTTCTACATTAAAAATGATATGCAACTAGTAGACTTATACAAATTGTATCCAAGCCGCCTCAGTCTGAAAGTCCTCTCATACGACTACTCCTCTTGTTTTGTATTGTTTTTTTATCTTCACTGTATTACAATTTGTTTAGGTCATTCACATTCTTTTGTATTTGCCTTTTCTTTTTCAGGCTGGACATCTTTCACGGTTCACCCACTGCTTTATAGTATGAGCATCAACTCTCATCCTTACCACAGATCCTCATCATCAAGCAATTGGATTGCGGGAAACCAAGAATCATATTCAGCGTGTCCTTTTCTTACGTCCATTGCTTACAATCATTAGCTAGCTGATCAACATCATAAATCATCGTCTTCATTGTTTTGCTTTTGTTGTCTCCAATCTCCATGCGTACTGTTTTTCTTTCTCAAACCTTTCCCAAAACCCCCGTACCCATCCATTAAACAATCCCTAACCCTCTTCCCCCGGGCTGCGTGGTTACATTGAGGTGTGATGTTTCTTACATTAAATATACACCAACAATTTGATCACGCGCTTGCTGGGGCAGATGTGGTCAAAGCAACAATAGTGAAATGTCAACAAGGCATGGCCAGGATCTTCTGCGGCTTCCCAACTCAAGCTCTGTGTATAACGCCAAATAATTTACCATTAACATCAAACAACGAATGCATCTAATGAATTGGCGTAATTTTTTGGGTTTAAAGTGTAAAGCATTATGATTTAGAAAAGTTTGACGTTGCCGTGAGTACTACAAGTAAAGTTGAACTTCTTATCTTCTCTTGCACTTTGTTTCCAGTCCCCAAAACCATTGTTTTGTTTCAGTTTAGCAGTTGCAATATTGGGTCACCCATGCAATGTACTGTACTTACTTATACTACCCCCACATTGTCTGTCACGCAAATGACTGTCTCTTTCTTTTTGTCGCTACTGGCAGGGTCTGTCTACTACTATCACAGAAGTTCTGATTCTGAACCACAGATTCTTCGCCATTGTCTTGGAAATCAAATGCAGCCCTTGCAGTGCCACACTTCATGATAAATCATCATCATCTCATCAGCAATCACAGGTAAGATAAGTTTGCAGTGAGGTATAACGCAAGACAGACTGGTCGTTCTTCTAATACTACAAATATAACTCGGTGAGGGTTTACTGCATCTATCTGTTTGCATGTTAAAGAAAGATGTGGGCAATATATTTAATTATTAAAAAGCACTGTCCGCCGACCTGCATGGCCAAATTAAACCTTGCGAGGTTGCACAATGTACATTATTTGGTGAAACACTCCCCCCTCCAACCCCACAAGAAACGCAAATGAACTTCAAATGTTTTCTTTTTAACATAACTTTGTGTCTCGTTTATTTTAACATAATGTAATATATAACTAAAGATGATACAAAAATAAAATATATATAAATCCTACACCAAGCTGTCCCCCTACCCGCCTCCCCTAACCCCAACCAAATTCCCACGCTCAATGTCATGTAAAAAAAAAGTAAAAACCCAACACCCAATTCCCACCCACCAACAAAAGGATTGAAAAAGGGGCAAACAGGGTCCATCTCATAGCCGGCGGGCTTTTAAGTGTTGATCCACCAGGATCTTTACACGCTCCTCTATCTGTTTTTTAGTCTGACTGCTTTGAGCCTCCAGCCTGGCTACCCGGAGGAGAATTTTTCGCTGGAACTGGCGGCACCTACATTGGCAGCCATGTTGTTGTGGGGGGGTGGACGATGCGGGGAAAATCTGGCGGCGGGCGGCTGCCTGAGCACGCCGACGTACTCCTGCAGGCTTGGGGGCCGGGGCATTGGAAGAGGCAGCAGCTGCTGCCGCCGCCTCCTCCTCCTCCTCCTCGGCCTGAGCCACCAGCCGGCGGTAGGCCTCAACGATGGCCTGCAGTTTCCGCTGACGGGCCCGGACTGCCAGCTCCTTCCTCGTTGGTTTAGAAGGAGTAACTATAAAGAAAGAGACAGAATTGTTGTAATCAAAAATCCCAGCAAATAAAGAACGCAAAATGGATCCAACACATAGTGGGCGGCACAGTACAGTAGCAATAGCAAGCAAGTTGAGTACCTAAAATGTTGTTTTATCTATCTTGAACATTCTACGCCTTATATACTTCATTTGTCTGCCTTTTTGGCACGGCATTATGCCTGCCCTAGTAACATAGTATGGGTGTACTTGAACGGTCACATACGAACACCTGTCTTTTTCATATCTCGTTCTTTTATATCATATACTCTGTGCTTCCGGGAAAAGTGACAGTCTCAAACTAACATTAAATTAACAGTGGCCAGCTAGTACTAATAAATGTCTACTCTAGAGACTATCATTCTTTATATCGCCAACAAACGTTAGGTGGTTTGTGTTTCGCCAGCAACGACCCGGAATGCATCCAGTCGTCCCCTCCTTCCCTTGCCTTTGTGTTTAACCAAAACACCGCTGCCAACACTAGTATCCACTATCCACTAACCACCAATATTGGATGTGTCTCCCACCCACGCAGGCAGCTGTGTTTTCCACTTTCTATGCTTCCACAACAACCCACGCATCCAACTGCTCTCAAACACCTGCATTGCTGATTCCAAAGTATCCTTCTATATTATATGATTAGAGCTTTTTCCTTGCACCTTTCATCATACTTAAAATCAATCTCATGTTAATCCATCGCGGTCATGTAATGTTGTGGATAAAACTTTTTTAGTCTGCCACCAACCTTTCACAGCTGAGTTGTAGTCACATAGAAGAGGCATGTATAACTAATTTTATCAATTCTGGCCGGTGGTAATGCTTTTGCTAAGCTTGGTAATGAGAACAGTGGCGTCATATATTGTCCAGTAGAACTTCAAGTTCACTATAAATATCAGAGTACAGTGA
Organism: Lissotriton vulgaris; assembly: GCF_964263255.1. Lineage (NCBI taxonomy): Eukaryota > Metazoa > Chordata > Amphibia > Caudata > Salamandridae > Lissotriton > Lissotriton vulgaris. The sequence continues at coordinate 14,742 of NW_028245259.1, read as the reverse complement.
GGAAGTTTTCCCCACCCACCAAGTAATGCGGATCACTATTGAATGTAACTTACCATCGCCCACCGTTGTTGTCTCCTCCCCCGCTGCTGCCGGTGCTGCTGTAGGTGCCTCTGGTGGTCCTCCATTCCCCTCCGGGATCGCCTCTGCTGACGGCGTTGCAGCGCCGCTGCCCCCGTCGGCACTGGTGGATGGTACCGGTTCTGCAAAAATAAAAATAAGTAATTAAGTACACCTTTTTAGATGGATGCACAGCCCCCATTGTACTTGTTCACCAAGAACGGAGTTCTGCAAAACAGTTAAGTACAACGTAATCACTAGTAGTCCACATTGCCTAGTACAGCAGAGTAAGTAACACACTACACATATCAGCATTTATTTGGTATGGTATGGTACCCAAGCTCATCTCATCTATACTGGTACTCTAGTCCTTGGAAAGTTAGACTGAACCATGTAACCTAACCAGTTTACTTTGTACATCAATGACATGTCTACAGTTTTGCGCATGCTACCTCACAGCTTGTTGCGCAGTACCAGGAGACGCCTTTGAGGCCACATGATAGTTCAAAGCATACACCTGAAGAGTTTGGAAAATAGAGGCCCGTATTTACTTTTTGAATGTGGATTGTGGAGTCCAGTTTCCTTACAGCCTCAGGTTACACCTTCTTTTTTGCATGACAGCTAAAAAGTTGAATAAATGTATGTAATGTTTTCATACTGTCTAACGTGCACCACTTTTGTCATTATCTTTCGGCAGATGAGAAGATTTACTTCTACGAAGCAAAGATTTGCAGAGCTTACCAACAAGAGGCATATGCAACCAGTATACGTTCAATGGTGAGGGGTCTCGCACATTTCCCACATTTCCCTATCGTGCACTGGTAGCTGTACAAATGTAGGATACTTTTTATTGAGCCTTTTTTAACTCTGGATTTCTTCTGGTGGCCCTGCCCTTGACGTATTTGACAGAACAACTTAAAAACATTGATGTTACTTACTTAGTTACTTCTAACAAAATAAAGGTTTTGAAGTACCACATTGACTCGGAAGTATATTTTCAGTGTCTGTTGTCTTGTAGACTTACACGAGAGAGTGAGAAAAAGGGGGTTACTTAGGTTATGGATTGTGTAATAAAAAAAGCATTTGGCATCTTCATATTGGGGTTCAGGAAAGGGGTAATTGAATAATTGACCAATGACTGAGCCCATATAGGTTGTCGTTCATTGAATTGTGGGTTCCTCTGAGTTCTGTGACTGAGGTGTAAGACTGTAAGTAAGTAAGGTCCAACCTGCCTATCAACAACAACATCCAATTTTGGGGTGCATACATAGTTATGTATGTCACTGCATAGAAGAATACCCGCAAGAGTAGTAGTGGTATTCATTATTAACGCTTACAAAATAGTAGACCAACATCTGCATGCATACTTGGTTGGTGTCAATTGCCAAAGAAGAGACATTACAGAGGAAAAAGCATAAGACAGGAGTGGACCCTGTGCCTTCCGCTATTCGATCACAGATTTTTTGAAAAGATTGATACCTTAACTAAACAGTTAGGTGAAATGTCATTAATCGGTTGGAAAAAAAGCTCCGTTAGAAAGTTAGGGAAATATCATTGTTCCAAAAGAAAACACTGTTGGACTTACTAGGGACAGCAGCAGGATCCTCAGTAGAGGAGCTCTGTGCCTGTGGTTCACAATCACGTTCACCCGCCGACTCGGTCCCAGCCTTCTGCTTGCCCCTGGGTTCTGTGGTTCATGTAAGAAATAATAAAGAAAGAGAAAACATTGAGTGCTGTGAAACATAGACAGCAAGCATTTCAAAAACCACTGCTACAACATTAAAAGAAACAAACATTGGTCTACCAAATGACTACTGCCTTGCATGATTCACTGACTAGTGTACTTGGTGAAAACAAATCAAATGTTCCATAAACATTCTGATTGCAGATTACTAAGTAACACAGAGGCAGTAAGACCTGAACAACACCACAGATTCAAGAATGTAAGTAGCCATTTCTTTTTCATTTTTTGCCAGCAAAATACATAGATCGCAAGGAGGAGACAAGCTTAACTTTGTGCATACTAACTAACACGAAATTGTACGTTCATGGCATCATATTTTGTTTTGCTACTGACTGAATGCTACTGCTGCCCTACCCACTCAATAAACAAACTACATCAGTTCTATGGAGGGCTGAGGCAGGGGCGGCTATAGGCTCATGGTGGTCCTGGACTCCTGGCCAGGGAGCGTAGGTGGGGGGCCCGGAAGAGGAGGTCGGGGCGGAGCACGGAGGCCAGTGAAGAGGGGGGAGTCAGGGTGTTTGGAAGTGGAACAGAGCCGGAGGCACCAAATCCCTGCCAGGGGCCGCCACGCAAATATGTATCCATCCTCTGAGGATTATTAAATTAAGGATATATATTGGTGGGGTGGCCCCTGGCGTTTGGTGGCCCTGTGCAGTTGCACAGCTTGAACATGCCTAAATCCGGCCCTGGCTGAGGTAAGAAGAACAAAGTAACTTTTGCATTCATTGCCAGAGGAGTATTATTCATGCAGAAGAGAAGGCCGTGAAAAAAAGATACAATATGCATTGCAAACACGTACAATTATCCATCAACGGCTATTTCACTGACGGACAAAGGAAGGACAAGACTCTATTAATAGCATTAACTAACTTCAGTTCTCTACAATAAAGAAAATCTCACACCAATAAACAGCAAAAGCTAGCGCCAAATTGAACACGCAAGAGTCAGTGAAGATGAAGAAGCGCAGCATAGACCAGTGTCATACAATTACAGTAGATATAATAACGGAATACATCGGAAATGTAACTAGGAGCACCAGTCATTGCGTTACTTATTCAGCCAAGATTTACAAAGATACAACAACAATACTTATACTACTATAGAGATATATTATACACACTTTTTTTTTTGGGTAGCCACTCACCAAGACCCACGACCTCGACGCCAAGCAGGTCCAACAGGTCCTGCTCCCGGTCCAAAATGTCTGCCCAACGGTGGGTCAGCTGGTGGTGGGTACGCCGGATACCGGAGCAGCGGAAGACTGCCCGGCGCACCTTCACCCACCGCCGGAGACGCTCCTCAATATGCTGGTAGCCGGAGCCGGGCCTGCCACCTGCTGCCAACATCAAGGGGAGGTAGCGCTGGATAAAAAAAACCAGGGCAGCCACCTCCTCCTCCCCAAAAAGTTGGCGGGGCCTCACCCCTTGGGGGCGCATTCTGCCGCAAGGCAGCCTAGTTTTTTGGGGCACTGGCGCCTTGCCCTTTGAGCCGCCGCTGCTGCTGGCGCCCTTGACCATGGTTCTGGGTGGAGGGTAGAAGAAAACTAAAAGTTCAAGACAAAAAGGTAGGGGAAAGAAGAAGCAAGGTAAAAGAACAAGAAGGAAGTAAAAAGCAATAGAAAAGTTGTAAAAGTAGAAATAAAATGAAAAATATAAACCTAGGCACAGAGAGAAATAGGTAATAACTAAAGAAAGTTAGAAAAAGTGGGTAAAAAGACAAGGATTAAAGAGATTTTAACAGGATGCAAAAGTAGGCCCAAAACCATAGCCAGAGTGTGTGATCCAGAAGATGGCTGCGCCCATCGCGACCGCATGGGTAGGTTCGCGCGATATTTAGCGCGATCACGCACTTTTGTAGTGCGAACGAGAAGATGAGTTCCCGAACATGTCTTGCACAACGCGACCACGTTAATTGTGACCCGGAACAGGAAATAAGGGAACGCAAGCAGGCGGGACAAACCTCTGTGGTAATTTAGCACGCTAGCCATCCCGAGCATGCAGGCAACGCCCCGAACACGCGCACCGCGCTCCCGAAGACGAAAAACGGCGCGCGAACGGGCCCAGCAAGCAACTCCGCATGCTTGCGGAGCTACGCGTAGTTCGCGGAGTGCAACTACGTCTTCGCGTAGCTCCGCGGAGTCCGACTCCGTGAACTACGCCCAGGGTTAATTCAGATGTCCCATAAATTCTGAATGTTAGCACTCTTGTTGCTCATTAGATCACTGTAGTAAAGCTACTGCTCACCAGGGAAGTCTGCTGCTGGTATTCAAAGTGCTAGTTTCGGTCTGCATGTTAGAATTTTTTAATGAAATAGAAGAGTTTTTGAGTAGTCAAAATGTGCCTTCATTTTTCTTTCTGCAGCACTACTCATAATTTCTATGGCAAAATGAAGCCCCTCATTTTGTTCCCTTGCAAATTAAATGTTTTAAGTGTACCACTTTTTTCCAGTCAAGATGGCTTCAGGTGTTCCATACTTTTGTCATAAGTAAGACTGTTAGCGCACTAGTTGTTCTTTAGAACACTTTGGGACATTCTGTCATTGGGCTATACTTGGGCTACATCTGGGTGATATTTGTGCTACATTTGGGCTCTTTTGTCTCTGGCGGCCATCTTGGGAGACTTATTTGTTATGAAGTTTCCTAATTTCCTCATTTACTACAGTCTCTTCAGTAGGAAATAGTTTCAGTGTTTTACTTTGGTTCCATCAAGAAGGCATTCAGACGTGTCACACATTTGACATGCTAGCACTCTAGTTGCTCATTAAATCAAAAGCTACTGCTCACCAGGGAAGTCTGCTGCTGGTCTTGAAAGTACATGTTTCAGTCTGCATGTCAGAATTTATTTTAATGAAACAGAAGAGTATTTGAGAAGTCACTCAAACTGTGCCCTAATTGTTCTTTCTGCAGCACTAATCATACTTCTATGGCAAAATGAACACCCTCATTTTATTTCTTTTTAAATTGAATGTTTTAAGAGATACCACTTTATTCCAATCAAGTGGCTTCAGATGTGCTATACTTTTGTCATAAGTAAGGTTGTTGACACTCTAGTTGTTCTTTAGAACACTCTGGGGAGCTGCAGTAGATCACAAAGGAATCAACTGACAGTCTCTGCCCTGGTTGGATGTACATCTTTTACTGAGAATGTCAGACTTCATTCTCACATGACTGAGAAAGATAATGTGAATTTACAGAAAATATGCTATAAGTTTTGGTTATAGATCACCTTCCAAACCTCTGTGGGAAAAACATGAAAAAATTGTTTTCTCTCAAACATGATTCATGATATCCCAGCAGAAGGCTTTTTCACATGGTAAAATCACCTTAGAATACACCACAATTACTAAAATGAGTATGGTACCATCAACAAATGATTTATAATGTAACTAAAGTCTTAAAACCTTCTATTAACTGCAATGCTTTTTAATGAGGTTCTATCATGTATATTGGTCTCAAGATGGCGATGATGTGCTGACAGCCAATCAGATCTCACGATGAGATGTGTTGTTAGGCTTCGATCAGATATATATGTATTTTTTTCCTTTAATATCTAAAAAACTACTGAACAGATTTACACCATTCAACCAAAAGGCACGAGTGTGAACCAAGGGCAACCTCTTTGCCAAAGTTAGTGTAATTCCGTTCAGCAGTTAGGGATGTAGCTGCGATTAAAGGTTCCTATGGGAAACTGCATTGGGAAAACACATTTTGGGATCACCCTTTTTTCTCGCCCCCGCTTGACGAATCACCCCGAGACATTCAGGATAGGAGCAAACCGGAGGGCCCCATCAGTTTTGAAAATTTTGCGAAGATTCATCGACCGGCGCTAAAGTTATTCCAAACAAAATGTTGCGGATTTCCTTTGGAAAATAGGTCCAAACTATAACTATCTACTGGAGACCGCCAGTAGGTAATATTTATATATACATATATACACACACACACACACACACATATATATATATATATATATATATATATATATATATATGAAAGCTCTCTCCCTCCCGGTCCCGGGTGGAAAATAACGACAGCACTCGTGGGAATTTCGTTATTAGCAGTCTTTACTCGCACAACAGACGCGTTTCGGAAGCAACGCTCCCTTCCTCAATGTTTACACCGTAATGCGCGAACTGGCGCCATTTTAACATTACAGACAACACGTGTTGGTGGGTGTAGAGAGAGGACTGACGCACAGGCGCCATCTTGCTAGTACAAACAATCCCTGTATTAGCATGAATGAAATTAAAATTAAAAATCACATTAATTTGTGAAAGTAATGACAAATTAAACATTTGAAAAGCCCTCATATATTGTAACGAGGAATTTGCAACATAATTGTGCCGTGGATCGGCAGGTAACCCTCTCCTTCATACAGTGGGTGATGGACAGTAATCTTGCCGTGGATCGGCTTGTGGCAACTCGAGGGTTGCCATTTAGATTTCCATTAACCCAGTGACCAAATTCAATCCCCCACAGTGTTGAAAGTTAATTAACAAAAATGTTGGAACAATTGCTTAAAGATAAAATCATAATCCAGAAATTACCAAGAGTACTGAGCAATTACCAAATATATTGTGCCATGATATTGGAAAAGCTCTTAGTTCATCCTAAAGCACAACCATTCACAGAAGAACACATATTGTGAAAACTAAAATCCTTAAGCCGTAATAACATCAAGATAGTCCTCACTTCGGATACTGCAATATTGACATTTAGCTCCCTAAATGTACAGTAAGTTCCTCCCCGCTGTTAAGTCCCAAAGGGGCCTTAGTCTGGCAGTCTATAATGTACCGGGATTCCATCCTACGAAGTTTCTGTAGTTTATCCCCACCCCTTATGTTTTCAGAGATTGCGTCCAAGCAAAAGTATTGTAACAGATTCCGGTCGCCCTTATGTTTAATAGAAAAATGTCTTGCGACCGGGTATGTAAAGTCTCTGTTAACTATGGCTCGCATATGTTCTAGGATACGCAATTTCACGGGGTTAATGGTGCTGCCTATGTATCTAAGCCCGCAAGGGCAGAGGAGGCAATAGACTGCAAATGGGGAGGTACAGGTAAGGAATTGGTTGATCTTCTTCTTCTTTTTACAACCCACAAGTTCATAGGAAAGGACCCTTTTGCTATTGGCACAGGCCTTACATCGACCACAAGGGAAAAACCCTTTTGCATCTCTCAATTTACCTGTACGTGTGGGGATTGGTGACAAGTGACTATGTACCAAGGTATCCCTCAACGAACGTGCCCTTCTGAAAGTAATTAGGGGATTTGCAGGGATATCATTCCCAATGATGTTATCTTTCTGCAATATGTGCCAATGTCTTTTCAGGATGTTTCTCAGTTGTTGACAGTCTTGGGAATATGGTGTTATCATCCTGAATTTATCTGCTTCATTAGAGGGTTTTTGTTTCTTAATGAACAGAGTCTGTCTGGGTTGTGTCCTTACTCTGTCTAAGGTGTTACATAACATCTGCTTGTTATACCCCCTAGCCTCGAATCTATCAATACTTTCCCGGGCTGCACGTTCAAAATCATCATTTGCGGAACAGTTCCTTTTCAGCCGCAGAAGCTCACCATAAGGTATGCTCCTGATGAGTTTCTGGGGATGATTGCTTGACGCGTGTAGCGTACTATTTCCTGCCGTGGGCTTCCTGTAGAGGGAGGTTCGAATGTTATTATCCACGACTTCAATCTTAAGATCTAGATAAACAGCCTCACTCACACTTGCATGACCAGTAAAGATGAGGTTACAGTGGTTGTCATTTAACACTTTGACATATTCCCAGGCAGTCTCTACCGAACCCTTCCAGACTATACACAAATCGTCAATATAACGATACCATGCGACGATACAGTCTGACCAATGTTTTCTGTCGGGGCCCCAGGCCTCCTGCTCCTCCCACCAGCCCACGAATAAATTCGCGTAGCTGGGGGCGAAGCAGGAACCCATGGCGGTACCAGACAGCTGTCTAAACAAGTCATCCTGAAATAAGAAGATGTTATTAAATAAGCAAAATGCAATTAGCTCCATCAACATAACATTGTGTTGAGCATATTTCAGTGGTCTTTTCCCTAGGAAGTACTTGATTACTGTCCATCACCCACTGTACGAAGGAGAGGGTTACCTGCCGATCCACGGCACAATTATGTTGCAAATTCCTCGTTACAATATATGAGGGCTTTTCAAATGTTTAATTTGTCATTACTTTCACAAATTAATGTGATTTTTAATTTTAATTTCATTCATGCTAATACAGGGATTGTTTGTACTAGCAAGATGGCGCCTGTGCGTCAGTCCTCTCTCTACACCCACCAACACGTGTTGTCTGTAATGTTAAAATGGCGCCAGTTCGCGCATTACGGTGTAAACATTGAGGAAGGGAGCGTTGCTTCCGAAACGCGTCTGTTGTGCGAGTAAAGACTGCTAATAACGAAATTCCCACGAGTGCTGTCGTTATTTTCCACCCGGGACCGGGAGGGAGAGAGCTTTCATGTTTCAAGCGCGAAGCTCTGACGCGCTTTGACCTGCACCCGCTGCGAGAGTGCCCCGCAATTTGGAGCAGTGAGCTTGGATTTGATACACGGAGGCACCGCCTACGTTTGAGGAGAGAAATCGAGTGAGAAGGATATCGCCTGGGGTTCCCTTTTCCACACAGACAGATAGCACTCAGCGACACCCGACTGAATCAGGGTAAGCGGAGATATCTTCTGTCGTTATCTTGAACCTCTTAAGGACACCTCGAAACGACCCAAACGTAGACTTCAGCGAAGGGATTTCTAAAAGCATAGCAGCAACGAATGTGGTAACCCGGGAGCGGGAGACCCAATAACTTAAAATTACAGCATGTTTAACATCTCGCAACGTCGCGATCTGGCGACAGGAATGTTTAAAAACAAAAATCCGGATATTACTGCTCAACCGGCAACTAAAATCAAGACAACTAGTGCTCCTAGCCAGTTGGCTACACGATTTGCCAAACTTGAGAAATTATATGAGCGGGAGCTTCGAAAGTGGTGGGAAGGCACATCACTCCAGGGGTACATCGACGTGAAAAGAGTGCCACGAGGACTGCGGATATTTACAATTCCCGCATATGAACATCCGGACCCACAGCTTCTCGAAACCTGGGCTGCACATATCGCGAAATCCTGCGAGGGGATGCTAGAAATCCTGGTTCAATTCGCTTGGAGTGACAGGGACAAAGTCCTCAAGGAAATTGAAACTATGGAGGCAGAGCTAGCAACCAATGAAGATAAGGAAGAACAGGAACAGTTAAGAGCCCAGATGAAGAAACGCCTGGAAAAATATGAGCACAAGATACGCACACGCAAACAAGAGAAGTTTGACAGAGATGAGAGAGACTATGCTATGGGACGAGTCCTGACGTTCTCCAAAAAGTACGACCAGACACGGAAGGACCTATTGAGAAACAAAGCTGCAGGTGCGGTCGCACCTACAAATGCAGATACATCAGAATCTGAGGTCACTGAAGGCGAACAGTCTGGAGATGACACTGGAGTTATGCCCCAAATTGAGGATACCCCTTTTCAAACGGAGGTACAAGTGATGCGCTTAACCTGGCTGAGGGGGGGGAAGAACAAACCCCCGGAACACGGAGAAGGAAAACCAGACGAGGCGGTCGCAAGTGGCAGAGGAAGAGGAAGAGCAACGGATGCGGCGCCCCGTGCACGCAGGGCACGACCCAAAAGGGGATCCAGATGGTAGACTCCGAAATCACCAAGGATAATCTTACCATCATCAATCTTTCAGAAAGGGTACTTTTACCATCAGAGGAATCAGTCCTCAAATTGGGACTTACCTTTTGCCCGGACAGTAACCTAGAATATACACAGACAAGGATCGACCTATTTCAATTCATCAGAAGACTTCGCCTGCACAAATTCTTCAAAACCAAACCAACAACGGATGAAGCTAAGAAAATTCGATCCCGGTACAAAGATACCGACCTACTGAAAGTGAATGAGTTGACCACTTTGGAACTATTGGAAGAGTTACGTCTGGAGAGCACAACAGACACGATACCCGTACCATCGGACAGCCTGACCCAGAGATTACAGGCTGTGGACATTGAACAAGAGGCTCCTACAAGTGGACTCAAATTAAAATCCAGGTTTGTTCCTCCTACACAGACCGATATGATTGACACTTTCTCGGAGTTGGTCATCAGGGATCTTAGACGCATGCGTACACACAAAAAATTCAGCGGACGTCAACATAATCTAACTGCCAAACAACGAATGGCCATAAAGACACTGGCGGATGACACATCAATAATTTGTAAACCTTCAGATAAAGGAGGCAATGTCGTCATTCTTTCACGAGCAGAGTACGTCCAAGAATCAATGCGTCAGTTGCAGGACAAGTCTTGTTATGAACCGACTACTAAGCAAAGATATCAGTCCAGCATTGAAGAACTGCACGGACTACTTAAAAAATGGCATGAAAAACAGATGCTTGATACTGAAGAGTATCTCTTCTTGAAAACTACACATCCCATCACCCCCACCTTTTATTACTTACCTAAAGTACATAAGAGGATGGACAAACCACCTGGGCGCCCAATTATTTCATCAATGGGCAGCCTAACCGAGAATCTATCCAAATTTCTGGACTATTTCCTGTTTGAGATGGTTTTGAGTTTAAAGTCCTATATCCGAGACACTGCTGACTTCATCCAAAAGATCGAATCAATTGAATGGCAACCGGATTATTGTCTATTGACCCTCGACATCACAAGTCTCTATACGAGCATTGAACATGCACATGGAATGCAGGCGATCAAGTACTTCCTAGGGAAAAGACCACTGAAATATGCTCAACACAATGTTATGTTGATGGAGCTAATTGCATTTTGCTTATTTAATAACATCTTCTTATTTCAGGATGACTTGTTTAGACAGCTGTCTGGTACCGCCATGGGTTCCTGCTTCGCCCCCAGCTACGCGAATTTATTCGTGGGCTGGTGGGAGGAGCAGGAGGCCTGGGGCCCCGACAGAAAACATTGGTCAGACTGTATCGTCGCATGGTATCGTTATATTGACGATTTGTGTATAGTCTGGAAGGGTTCGGTAGAGACTGCCTGGGAATATGTCAAAGTGTTAAATGACAACCACTGTAACCTCATCTTTACTGGTCATGCAAGTGTGAGTGAGGCTGTTTATCTAGATCTTAAGATTGAAGTTCTGGATAATAACATTCGAACCTCCCTCTACAGGAAGCCCACGGCAGGAAATAGTACGCTACACGCGTCAAGCAATCATCCCCAGAAACTCATCAGGAGCATACCTTATGGTGAGCTTCTGCGGCTGAAAAGGAACTGTTCCGCAAATGATGATTTTGAACGTGCAGCCCGGGAAAGTATTGATAGATTCGAGGCTAGGGGGTATAACAAGCAGATGTTATGTAACACCTTAGACAGAGTAAGGACACAACCCAGACAGACTCTGTTCATTAAGAAACAAAAACCCTCTAATGAAGCAGATAAATTCAGGATGATAACACCATATTCCCAAGACTGTCAACAACTGAGAAACATCCTGAAAAGACATTGGCACATATTGCAGAAAGATAACATCATTGGGAATGATATCCCTGCAAATCCCCTAATTACTTTCAGAAGGGCACGTTCGTTGAGGGATACCTTGGTACATAGTCACTTGTCACCAATCCCCACACGTACAGGTAAATTGAGAGATGCAAAAGGGTTTTTCCCTTGTGGTCGATGTAAGGCCTGTGCCAATAGCAAAAGGGTCCTTTCCTATGAACTTGTGGGTTGTAAAAAGAAGAAGAAGATCAACCAATTCCTTACCTGTACCTCCCCATTTGCAGTCTATTGCCTCCTCTGCCCTTGCGGGCTTAGATACATAGGCAGCACCATTAACCCCGTGAAATTGCGTATCCTAGAACATATGCGAGCCATAGTTAACAGAGACTTTACATACCCGGTCGCAAGACATTTTTCTATTAAACATAAGGGCGACCGGAATCTGTTACAATACTTTTGCTTGGACGCAATCTCTGAAAACATAAGGGGTGGGGATAAACTACAGAAACTTCGTAGGTTGGAATCCCGGTACATTATAGACTGCCAGACTAAGGCCCCTTTGGGACTTAACAGCGGGGAGGAACTTACTGTACATTTAGGGAGCTAAATGTCAATATTGCAGTATCCGAAGTGAGGACTATCTTGATGTTATTACGGCTTAAGGATTTTAGTTTTCACAATATGTGTTCTTCTGTGAATGGTTGTGCTTTAGGATGAACTAAGAGCTTTTCCAATATCATGGCACAATATATTTGGTAATTGCTCAGTACTCTTGGTAATTTCTGGATTATGATTTTATCTTTAAGCAATTGTTCCAACATTTTTGTTAATTAACTTTCAACACTGTGGGGGATTGAATTTGGTCACTGGGTTAATGGAAATCTAAATGGCAACCCTCGAGTTGCCACAAGCCGATCCACGGCAAGATTACTGTCCATCACCCACTGTACGAAGGAGAGGGTTACCTGCCGATCCACGGCACAATTATGTTGCAAATTCCTCGTTACAATATATGAGGGCTTTTCAAATGTTTAATTTGTCATTACTTTCACAAATTAATGTGATTTTTAATTTTAATTTCATTCATGCTAATACAGGGATTGTTTGTACTAGCAAGATGGCGCCTGTGCGTCAGTCCTCTCTCTACACCCACCAACACGTGTTGTCTGTAATGTTAAAATGGCGCCAGTTCGCGCATTACGGTGTAAACATTGAGAAAGGGAGCGTTGCTTCCGAAACGCGTCTGTTGTGCGAGTAAAGACTGCTAATAACGAAATTCCCACGAGTGCTGTCGTTATTTTCCACCCGGGACCGGGAGGGAGAGAGCTTTCATGTTTCAAGCGCGAAGCTCTGACGCGCTTTGACCTGCACCCGCTGCGAGAGTGCCCCGCAATTTGGAGCAGTGAGCTTGGATATATATATATATATATATATATATATATATATATATATATATATACACACACACACATATATATGTAAGGCATCTGAAGAAGGAACTCATTCTGAAATGCAATATGCCAGTTCATTAAACTGCTGTTACCAGCAAGCCTGCGTGTGTGCCTGTTCCTTTTGTGTGGGTGAACTTGGACGAGATGTTCAGGTGCATGGCCACTTAGCACCTTTGGTACCCGATCCTTACGGTGTACAGCAGATGAAGTGGCAAAACCGTTGGTGACATTTCAATGTGCTTGGAAACGCTGCTGTGCCGCCGTCATTCTGCAATCTGCAACATTGGTTCAGACGAACGCAGATAATCAAATCCATGTCGGGACTTCCAGAGGAACAGATTGGCGGCAGGATGAAGGCTCATTGGAATGGTAGTATCTAGCACACAAAAGTGGTGGCTCTGGCGGGAACGAAGGCAACACTCACAAGGGGAATGTACTTACCTGGATTGCCCGAACCCAAACCACTCCCACCATTTTCTGCATGCCTATCAGGGCGAAGCTGGCGCTACAAAGACCTGGACTCAGACAGCACTTGTTGTTTTGTAATGCATCTGAAGAAGGAACTCATCCTGAAATGCTTTATGCCGGTTTATTAAACCGCCGTTTCCAGCAAGCCCGCGTATGTGCCTGTTCCTTCTGTGTGGGGGGACTTGGACAAGATGTTTAGGTGCATGGCTACTTAGCACATTTGGTACCCCATCATCACGGTGTACAGCAGACGAAGTGCCAAAACTTTTGGTGACATTTCAATGTGCTTGAAAACGCTGCTGTGCCGCCGCCATTCTGCAATCTGCAACATTGGTTGGGACAAACGCAGATAATCAAATCCATGTCAGGACTTCCCGAGGACTAGATTGGCGGCAGGATGAAGGCTCATGAGAACGGTAGTATCTAGCATACAAAAGGGGTGACTCTGGCGGGAACGATGGCGACACCCACAAGGGGAAGGTACTTACCTGGATTGCCCGAACCCAAACCACTCCCACCATTTTCTGCACGCCTATCGGAGCGAAGCTGGCACTATAAAGACCTGGACTCAGACAGCACTTGTTGTTTTGTAAGGCATCTGAAAAAGGATCTCATTCCGAAATGCATTATGCTGGTTCATTAAACTGCTGTTTCCAGAAAGCCCGCATGTGTGCCTGTTCCTTCTGTGTGGGGGAACTTGGACGGGATGTTTAGGTGCATGACCACTTAGCACCTTTGGTACCCCATCCTCACGGTGTACAGCAGATGAAGTGGCAAAACTTTTGGTGACATTTCAATGTGCTTGGAAACCCTGCTGTGCCGCCGCCATTCTGCAATCTGCAACATTGGTTGGAACGAACGCAGATAATCATATCCATGTCGGGACTTCCTGAGGAAAAGATTGGCGGCAGGATGAAGGCTCATGGGAACGGTAGTATCTAGCGCACAAAAGTGGTGGCTCTGGCGGGAACGATGGCGACACCCACAAGGGGAAGGTACTCACCTGGATTGCCCGAACCCAAACCATCCCACCATTTTCTGCACGCCTATCAGAGCGAAGCTGGCGCTACAAAGACCTGGACTCAGACAGCACTTGTTGTTTGTGAGGCATCTGAAGAAGGAACTCATTCTGAAATGCATTATGCCGGTTCATTAAACTGCTGTTTCCAGCAAGCCCGCGTGTGTGTCTGTTCCGTCTTTGTGGGGGGACTTGGACGATATATATATATATATATATATATATATATATATATATATATATATATATATATATATATATATATATATATATATATATATATATATATATATATATATATATATATATGTATATATATATATATCCATCAAAGTTAGCTTTTCTTTCCCAGCCAAAGCGGTGCTCCTGTGCGGTCGTAGGTCTTGCGGTTAAAAGCCAAAATCGCTGGTTATTTGGATAAAACTCCCCGGTATCCCAG
>NW_028245258.1:0-37171 GCF_964263255.1 Lissotriton vulgaris | reverse complement strand
CACGTTTACGTTGCCTTGCGTGACGCAACAGCGGCGTAAACGTGCCGCATCCCTGCAAGTCATTTACAGCATGACGCATCTAGGGAGATGCGTCACGTTATAAAGCCATGGGCCTGCACCACAATGGGTGCGTTCCTAGTACGCAGGGTGGGCGGTCCAGCGGCTGTGCGCCTCGCAAAATTGCCTGCGTGAAATCTACAAGATTTAACGCAGGCACTTCTGCGACGCTGCTACGTCAATTCAATTCCTTATGTCTGCTCGAAGCAGGCGAAAGGACTGACACAGCATGTAAAGTATTGGGTGGCCCTGAGCATTACTGGAGTTGCATTGCGTTGGCGACGTGACTCCAGCGATGCGCCGCTCTTACGTGACGAGATGCGTCACGCAAGTGCCTACCCTTGCGCCAGGGCGCGCCGCATTGTAAATGAGGCACATCTGCCGTGTCGCAAGGGTAGTTTTGCGTGACGCATTTGATCTGGCGCATCTCTGGAGATGCGCCAGAACGCGTAAGTAAGTATGCCCCTAAGGGGCAGAATTGCAATTACCGTCGCATCCCTGCAAAGTAGCAGGGATGCGCCATTAATTGTGCGGCCCGCTACCACCACCAAACATGGTGCGCCGTATTTGCAATGCGGCTCCCCATGGGCCCAAAACGTCACCGAAGCTTTACTGCTGGAGTTGCGTCGCAACGATGGCGCAGCTCCATCAATGCTCTGGGGTACCCTATCTCCCCAATGCTGGGTCAAGCCGTACGTCTGCTTCAAGCAGGTGCAGGGTTTGTGTGACGCATCATTGTCCTAAAGGTGACTGATTGATATTTTGTAGATTTCCCTCAGCCACTATTAGGATGTGTTCCAGCGCAGGAATGCCCTCCCTTGCGCCGGAACGCCCCCTGATGGCGCAGGGCTTTATAACGGGATGCATCTCCCAAATGCGTCACGTTGTTATAATATTATACGCCGCACCATGGCGCCCTTTTTTGTTTAGCTGCTGCGTCACAAAAGTCACGCAAGAACGGCGCAAAAGAGCCGCAAGGGCTTAAATCTGCCCCTTCCTTTGTAACCCTGACAATAAGAAAAATAGTGGCGGTGGATTGATAGTTTGACTATTTAAATGACTGGTAATGTAGCAGGCAACTGTTAGTGTTGTCACTGATCTGACTGAAATCACAATGGAGTTTGTCTGTCACTTTGCGTCTTGCCTGCGGACTGCTGCCTGCCAGTCCTAGGTGAACGTTTCAGTACTTTGTTTAGTGAGTTACGTGACTTTCGAAGTCACAGGTCCGCAAATAAATAAAAAGTAACCATAATCAATATAATTTCGCGGAAATATTTTGTTATTGTTCTTTTGAAATGTTTGATTTGGTTGACATTGACAAGCAACAATCATCCATGTTTTCTGTTCTTTCTTTCATGTTGTACGTCAGCTCCCCCCAGGGGCGAGAGGAGGACACAGGAGCAGCAGGCGGCGGATGCTGTTCATCAACAGGGCCAGGATCGGGCAGGCGAGGGCTCCTCTGCTGGCCCCAGTAAGTTTTCATTTTAGACTAGTACCTATTTTTCCTAGCGTTCCTCATTTGAATTTTTTCAAAATTGTCTTTGCTCTTCTTGTAGACTGTATCTAAATTCTTATCCTGCCTCTACTATGACTCCCTGTGGTATTACTAGATTATTCTTATTAGTCTGTCTGTGTAGCTAACTAAGATTGCACGGTTGGCGAAACTCCCATGATTCTAGTCAGCAATAGCTCTATCAACTTAGTGCAGTCCTCTGGGATTGTCCATAATGTCTTTTGAAGTGTTCTATCTGGACTCATGCTTGCAAAAATTGCAAAACCTTTCGTTCAGTCACTCTAGTCTGGAGGACCAAAAAACACAGATTGTATTTAAATTTAAAAGCTTTATTAAAAGTAAACACATTTATTAAAATGAAGTCATAATAAAACTAAACGTTTAACTGATAATGGAAAAGTGGTTAGTGCTGACGATTAATTGAAGACATTTCTTGTGGTCGAGCCGAGCTCTCACCTGGTTTCAACTTGATCTTGTTGTTAGAAGTCCATCTTCTGTCTGTGTGGAGAAAAATGGTGCGTGTTAAAAAATCAGCCTTCATCAGTTGTGCCAAAAAGTGCAGCAAGACAACCTTCCCTGGAAAAAGGGACATTTTTTTTAACTTTAACGTAGACAGTCACAAATTACATTGTTTTCACATGTCTTCATTCCTAGACCAAATACTAGTGACTAGTGAGTGCTTTATTCTAAGATTCTTAAATGTACTTTGTAGGTGGAACATCTGGTGGCGGGGCCAGTGTGGTGGTGGTGCTCGACACGGAGGCGGAGGGCAATTCATCATCAGGGGAGGAGGCGGCGGCGCCGGATGTGAGAGTTGAGACGGTGGTGGCGGCCAGAGGTAAGCTCTTATATATTCCTTACTTATTGAGATTGAAGACTAGCTGGGAAGGCAAGAATATGAGATGCATGGCTGGGTGAATGATGAAGCAATGATGGGTGGAAGGACAACAGCCTGGGTGGGTGACACAGAAACTGTATGTGTCCATATACCTGGATCATGCTACTATCTGACTCTTAGATAGCATATGTGTATCTAGAGCAGGGGTACTCATAGTACGGCCCGCGGGCCGGTGGTGGCCCGGCAAGCCTTCCTTGGCGGTGCGCAGACCTTGCAGACAATCACTGCTCCCCCGGCCCCCACAGAGCAGAGGCTTTTTTGTATTTCACCTGTTAGCGCCCCTGCATCTCCACTCTGACAATCACTGCTCCCCCGGCCCCCACAGAGCAGAGTGGAGATGCAAGGCCACAAAGAGGTGAAATAGAACAAAGCCTCTGCTCTGTGGGGCCGGGCAAGCAGTGATTGTCAGGGTGGAGAAGCAGGGGCGCTAAAACAAACAAAGCCTCAATAATATGTTAATGGTCTTTTAAAGACCTGTTAAGTACTTTGGTGTTGTTGTCTGTGTGTGCGCGTTGAGGAAGCGGTCTCAACCCGGGCTGAAGGCTGACACAGATAGACACACACACAGTGAGATGACAGAGGGAGAGGGAGGGCAGGAGGGAGAGAGAGATGGAGGGAGGGCAGGAGGGACAGCAGGAGGGAGAGAGATGTATGTAAATGCTGGGTCTGGTGGCTCAGTGGATGAGGGCATCTGCTGCAGGGACCTGTGTGCAACCTCATGGTCACAAGTTATCGTTTTGCTTTAGCCCCGCCCCCTCTGACTCCGCCCCCACCAGTGCGGCCCTCGGCCACAAACTACACTGTAAATGTAGCCCCTGAGAGAAAGTTTGTGAGTACCCATGATCTAGAGAGAGTAGATGGTCAGTGGATGAACTAAGTGTAACTTTGAAGAGCATGTAACACTGCACCCGCACGTCCGTTCCAGTGTAGGAAAGGCAAGGAAAAGAACTTTTAATTTTGTCCAAATACTACCATAAGTAGTAGCAGTAGTTTGTATTGCAAGCACTGCATAGATCCGGTTATTATGGTGGCCACTCCCTACCTCTCTTAATAAGTTTAGTAGTACTCAGTCATTCATGTGTGGATGTATCACTGCCTGTCACTCAATAAAAAGCAAAGCACCTAAAGTCATCCCATATATAAGCAAAAACATCCCATGTGAAGTGATAGATAATCAGATTATTTATCTTCTTCAATTTTCCATTTCTAGTACTCATTTCCACTGTAGGGTGAAAGTTAAATTAATTAAGCAGTAGCCCTTGAGTTGTAACAGAGTATTCTCAGTGCCACCCGTAATAGAAAAGTAAGAGATTCACCACCTGCATGTACTGGACGGGTACAGTAACGCAACGGCAACGCAAGTCTAGGTCACTCCTCATGGCGTGCGTCTCTTTTTCTCGGGTGCAAGTTTACCGCGCTGGCATTATGCCGGCTTGCAGAAAATAACGTACCAATTTTCCAAAACAAGAGACAAGAAGAAGAATAAGACTGGTGTACTTTCATAGTCGACTCCAATGGAAGTCCACAGTGCTCATAGAATTTGTTCCTTAAACTCCCACTAATGTTAGAGCAAGGATGAAGAAGTGTGAGGTTAGATAGATACTGGCCTCAATAGTTATGTAATGCGCTTGCAAGTTGCTAGTTGTACTGCAGCACACATTTCTGCTGAATGATTGAGTTAATCTTAAAGAGCATTGGTTACAGACTATGTCTTTCTTTCTTCATATAGGTTCTCCTTCCAAACGAACAAGGAGGAAGGAGCTGGCTAGAGCGGCCCGGCAACGGAGAATCGAGGCCACTGTTGCGGAATATCGGCGGCTGGTGGCCCTGGAGGACGTGGAAAGTGTGCGGTCGACAACAACGACAACGTCGTCCTCCGTGGCCTCACCGGCTGCCACCGTGACCCAGCACAGTGGTCCACCGAGACTGAGCCGGGCTGCCAAAGGCAAACGCCACCGCCGAGCAGCAAGGCCAACAGCTGCTTCTCACAGGCCTTGCACCTGCAAGGCAGTGAAGGCACGCCTGCGCCGCACTACCCTGATGGTGTCCCGCCTTCAGCAGGAGCTCGCCTTGCTCCGCGAGGAGCATGATGCCCTGGCCCAAAAAGTTAACAGCATCCACCCATAGTGTCCCTTGCCCCTTTTTTAGAGACTTTTGGGGGGTGGGAATTGGGAGTTGGGTTTTTGGGGACTTTTGAAGGACAATCGTTGGGGTTAGGGAGGGTCTTGCGGGAGATTATTTTGTTAGGGATATAAATATACTTTTTCAAACTTTATCTGAGCATACCTGTTTTTTACTGCTTGCCTGGTGGGTGGGGGTTTAACGTTGACTGTTTTCCTGAAAGTTTAGTTCCATTTTCTTCCTTTAAGTGTAAATGCCCAAATGTTTTCAACACTAAGTGCCTCTCACAGACTAAGTGAAGTGAATCCAAGAGTCCTAGGACTTTAGTAGTACTACCTTCAGGCTCTCGTCTCTCGTACTAATACTCCATTATACCCCCAAACCACCAAACGCTTATCTTACCTGTAATTTGTGTTTGAAAGTAGGGCTAGGCCCAGGGCTGGCTCCACGGGAAACACCGAATAACGTTGGCAATCTTGGTCGGATAAAATTTCCTCATAGCGGTGGTAGTAGTGGTGTGACACAGTGGCAGTTGCATGCCTATGAAAAAAAAGAAAATGAAATCTGGTTTGTCCTCCTGAGCAATTCAACGGTACAACTGAGAATATAGCAGGTGACAGAAGTACAGTAGAGCAGTGCCACATTGTAGCCTAACAAATGGTAAAGTATAACTACTAATTCGGTTGAAGTTCTTTCACATTAGCAATGGTTCTTTGTCAAGCAGAGTAAGAATATATCATCGACAACTGTGGAAAGAAAGAATGCGACAGTACAGGGCCTGTGTGGAATTATTGATAACTATATTCAACATAAGGTCTCTGTAGCCAGATACCCGAGAGCCTTGCTGGTCACTATAAATCCATTCACAACAACACTCAATGGGGTTGGTCTGGAAGGTGTCACGTTTACTCCCCGTGATCCAGTCGATGCAAATATGGTTCCACCTCCAAATGTCACCAACACCCAGAAGTGTAAACACAGGGTGTTCGAGGCATTAGGCGAGGGAGAAAAATAACAAACTAAAATAAAAAATGTGGGATGGGTAAAGGTAGGGTCAGCAGGGAAAGGATACCTGTAAGAGAAGACAAGACAGGCATCAGTGAAGTGATGTCCTAACATACAAGGGTACTCTCATATAGTCTCACTAAATAGTCTGCAAGTCTCCCGCCTACTCATGGGAAATGTAGTTTCATAGTACGGTAGGCGCTTAGGGGCTGCGTAACCTGACAGAAGGTATAGTAGATAGAAAAGGAGAAATTGCTTTTTTTCTAGGTGTCCCCTCACTCACCAGGGTTGCCCCTTGGTGACATGCTTCATCATTGGGGCCATCCCAGTCCTCTACGGCCTGGGGCGTGCTGCGACTTGCGAATTACGTAGGAGCACTTACAAATGACTATGTGTGGTGCAGATAGTGGAGTGGACTAAGTGATGTGTTAAGGGATCAATGTAGAAGCCGAGAGAGAGCAAAGAAATGCAGTCACAGTCAGAGAAAAAGGCAAGGGATACTGTATCTATGTGGTTGTAGTGGTCCTGTTGGAAGTGGTAAGTAAGTTGCCCGCAGAAAAAAAATCCTCCTATTAGCGGCACTCCTCCATTGCAGCCGACGCTTCGTCCACCGATGTTGGTCACCAGAAGACACCCTGTCCACTGCCTGCCTGATGCTGAATTGTGGCTCGCTACTGTGAAGCCTGACTCCATCCTTTTTTCCCCATTGCAGAGACTGAAACCCGGCCTGTAATTATTCAACGAAAAACAGGAAGTGATATAATATTACAACACCACTGATAAATAAATATAAGGTATGTAGGCTGTGGAGTGCAAAAAGTCACAATTTGTTTTTCCTAGTAGACAGACAGTACAATGTTTTTGAAAGTGCGTACTCTGAGTCACCTTTTGAAGGATAAGTAAGTATGGGCAAATTAATGTAGCGGATCTTGCCCCTCAAGCTAGGTGTACTGTAAACTGTGTTTTAGAACAAAAATAGATCTTCCTAGCAGTGCTCCCACCCAAAAAACGAGGCCTAGCAGAAAACTGGAGACAAAACTTACTTTGAAAGTAAAAGTAGGCCGAAGTACCCTAATTACCCATTACCCCCCGTGGATTGTATTCAAACCACTTGCAAGCAACCAAGCAAAAGTAGCCATAGCCAGCATCGCTCCAAGACTCGAAATCCCCCCCACTCAAACACATGCAATAGAAATACTGCTAACCCTAACGAACCCTAAGTTAAGAATAGTGGCAAAGGCTTTCTTTAACTATGCCAAATCCCCCCTTTCCCACCATGGATTTTCTTCAAATGACTTGCAACCAAAATTACACATTCTCACGAGTGCTCTAAGACCCCAGAACTCAGTTTGAAAAATCTAGAACACCCCGATACACATGCAATCCTGCTGCTAGGGCTAACCCTAACGAACCCTAAGTTACAAAAAGTGCCAAAACTAAAGGCTTTTCCGCGCGGATTTTGTCCCAACCACTTCTACCCGGTATTAGACCTTCCCAGGAATGCCCCAAGACCCGGCAACCCACCCGCCAAGAAGCATAACACCCCCAAACAGGCCAAAAGCAAAATCTCATACTTGCAATATTTCTGGGCCTTCGGTCCAAACGCGCTGCGTAGCTAGGCCATAAGTCGGGGTTGGCACGACGGATTTCCTGAAAAGCAAATGCAATCAAGATTAGAGTGTCCCAGCAGTGCTCCCAGACCACGAAACTCACCCGCAAACAGACGGAACCCCCCCTAAGAGCACCTCAAAGGCAAGCAAGTCATCAAAAACACAAAAAAAATTCCGCCTGGGATTTGGTCCAAAACACTTTTATCCGGTATTAGAGCTTCCCAGCAATGGCCCCAGAGCCGTCAACCCAGGAGAAAACGAGTAGAAGACCCCCAAACAGCCAAAGAGCAAAAGTACAAAAATGGGGACTTAGTCACTTTTTCACAAATTTCCCAAATCACTCCGCGCGCGCTCTGCAGCTAGGCCCTAAGTCCCCTCAGCCACCATGGATTTGCTTCAAACCTCTTGCAAAGTAAAGTATATATAGCCAGCAGTGCTCCCACACCACGAAACTCACCCGCAAACACCAGGAAGCCCCCCAAACAGGCCCCCGAAAACGCTACATAGAGCAAAATGTCAGAAATAGCCCAAAAAAAAATCGGCCTGGATTTTGTCCCAACCACTTCTACCCGGTATTAGACCTTCCCAGGAATGCCCCAAGACCCGGCAACCCACCCGCCAAGAAGCATAACACCCCCAAACAGGCCAAAAGCAAAATCTCATACTTGCAATATTTCTGGGCCTTCGGTCCAAACGCGCTGCGTAGCTAGGCCATAAGTCGGGGTTGGCACGACGGATTTCCTGAAAAGCAAATGCAATCAAGATTAGAGTGTCCCAGCAGTGCTCCCAGACCACGAAACTCACCCGCAAACACCAGCAAGCCCCCCAAACAGGCCCCCGAAAACGCTACATAGAGCAAAATGTCTGAAATAGCCCAAAAAAAATCGGCCTGGATTTTGTCCCAACCACTTCTACCCGGTATTAGACCTTCCCAGGAATGCCCCAAGACCCGGCAACCCACCCGCCAAGAAGCATAACACCCCCAAACAGGCCAAAAGCAAAATCTCATACTTGCAATATTTCTGGGCCTTCGGTCCAAACGCGCTGCGTAGCTAGGCCATAAGTCGGGGTTGGCACGACGGATTTCCTGAAAAGCAAATGCAATCAAGATTAGAGTGTCCCAGCAGTGCTCCCAGACCACGAAACTCACCCGCAAACACCAGCAAGCCCCCCAAACAGGCCCCCGAAAACGCTACATAGAGCAAAATGTCAGAAATAGCCCAAAAAAAAATCGGCCTGGATTTTGTCCCAACCACTTCTACCCGGTATTAGACCTTCCCAGGAATGCCCCAAGACCCGGCAACCCACCCGCCAAGAAGCATAACACCCCCAAACAGGCCAAAAGCAAAATCTCATACTTGCAATATTTCTGGGCCTTCGGTCCAAACGCGCTGCGTAGCTAGGCCATAAGTCGGGGTTGGCACGACGGATTTCCTGAAAAGCAAATGCAATCAAGATTAGAGTGTCCCAGCAGTGCTCCCAGACCACGAAACTCACCCGCAAACACCAGCAAGCCCCCCAAACAGGCCCCCGAAAACGCTACATAGAGCAAAATGTCTGAAATAGCCCAAAAAAAATCGGCCTGGATTTTGTCCCAACCACTTCTACCCGGTATTAGACCTTCCCAGGAATGCCCCAAGACCCGGCAACCCACCCGCCAAGAAGCATAACACCCCCAAACAGGCCAAAAGCAAAATCTCATACTTGCAATATTTCTGGGCCTTCGGTCCAAACGCGCTGCGTAGCTAGGCCATAAGTCGGGGTTGGCACGACGGATTTCCTGAAAAGCAAATGCAATCAAGATTAGAGTGTCCCAGCAGTGCTCCCAGACCACGAAACTCACCCGCAAACACCAGCAAGCCCCCCAAACAGGCCCCCGAAAACGCTACATAGAGCAAAATGTCTGAAATAGCCCAAAAAAAATCGGCCTGGATTTTGTCCCAACCACTTCTACCCGGTATTAGACCTTCCCAGGAATGCCCCAAGACCCGGCAACCCACCCGCCAAGAAGCATAACACCCCCAAACAGGCCAAAAGCAAAATCTCATACTTGCAATATTTCTGGGCCTTCGGTCCAAACGCGCTGCGTAGCTAGGCCATAAGTCGGGGTTGGCACGACGGATTTCCTGAAAAGCAAATGCAATCAAGATTAGAGTGTCCCAGCAGTGCTCCCAGACCACGAAACTCACCCGCAAACACCAGCAAGCCCCCCAAACAGGCCCCCGAAAACGCTACATAGAGCAAAATGTCTGAAATAGCCCAAAAAAAATCGGCCTGGATTTTGTCCCAACCACTTCTACCCGGTATTAGACCTTCCCAGGAATGCCCCAAGACCCGGCAACCCACCCGCCAAGAAGCATAACACCCCCAAACAGGCCAAAAGCAAAATCTCATACTTGCAATATTTCTGGGCCTTCGGTCCAAACGCGCTGCGTAGCTAGGCCATAAGTCGGGGTTGGCACGACGGATTTCCTGAAAAGCAAATGCAATCAAGATTAGAGTGTCCCAGCAATGCTCTCAGACCATGAAACTCACCCACAAACAGACGGAACCCCCCCTAAGAGCACCTCAAAGGCAAGCAAGTCATCAAAAACACAAAAAAATTTCCGCCTCGGATTTGGCACAAACCACTTTTAGTGCTTCCCAGCAATGGCCCCAGACCCGTCAACTCACCTGCAAAGAGGTAGAACAACACCCCCACAAGTGCTGAGTCTTTCTTCATTGGGCGTAAACCAGCCCTCTGCTTTGATGGAAATAGGAGTCTGGAGGAGGAGGATAGAGGAGCATGTTCTTCTGAACTTGTGAACCTGAGGAATGCAGACTGCGGCACCTTCAAATAAATTAGCAAACAAGTGAAGACAGTTCTGCTGATGGGCTTGTCTTTGTGATAATCTGATTAAAGTTTGAATTATATTAACTGTGCACAACAAAGAAAGACAGACACACAGGAATAAAAGTGAATAAGGATGAAAAAGAAAGTTATTGATTCGTTGTCTCATTTTCAGGGCTCGAAGTCGGAATCACGGTCCAGGAATAAGAATAAGGCTTCGTCATCATACTCTGCGAATTCAGCCCGGGTGAGGTCAGTGCCACCTGACAGAGTAGAAATTCCCTCATCTATGGTGCTGGCCACCTCCTCTTCATCCGGCACGCTCTCTCGTACTCTTATATCTGGTGGTATGAGGTGCTGATTCATCTTGATCATTGTTAACCTCTCCACATTTTTGGGCGAGAGGCGGCTCCGTTTGGGAGTTACAATCCCACCAGCCGCACTGAAAACCCGTTCAGAAGACACACTTGCGAGTGGGCAAGACAAGTAGTTTAAAGCCAGGTTGGTGAGCTGTGGCCACAATTCTTTTTTCCCATGCCAATACGCCAATGGGTCAGAATTAACATAGACCTCTGTGGAGTCATTCAGATAGTCCTTCACCATCGACTCAAGGTCCTCCTCCAAGGTTCCTCCACTTTGCGTAGCTCTTGCTGTGCCTCTGGCCTTTTGAGAACCAAACCCACGCAGAGCTAGCCAATCCTCTTCAGCCTCCAATGTTTCTGCTGTCTTTCGTGCAGATGATGCGGTTGCCGGTGTCTTTAACGGCTGAGAGGTCACTTGTGCCACAGCCACAGGTGCAGAAGTGGATTGTTTTGACTGGGGATGGCCTGCTGATGTACTGCCATTTCCTTCAATTTCCAGCCGTTCTGTTTCAAACTTCTTGGCTGACAAGGCTAGCCAACGTTTGTACTTTGTAACATCTTCATCAGCAAAAGAAAAGAATGCTCTGCCTGCCAGCGCCTTTTTGTAGCGTGGATCCAGAATAGTAGCACAAATGTAATGCTGTTCTGAGTGGATCTTTTGAAGACGTTCATCACCTTGTAGGAGCTCTAATAATTGCTCAGCCAGAAGCAAAGAAGAGTCTTTCTTTTTGTCATCTTTTCGAAACACAGAACACACCTCCTTCAGTTGGTCCTCCAGCATGTACAACAATGGGATAGCTTTTCCCAAATTAGAGTCCTCCTTGCTGACTGCACGCGTGAAGACCTCAAAAGGACGAAGCATGCGTGTTAGGCTTTCAACTATGTTCCATTGCGGCCCACCCATCCTCAGCTCCTCTATACCCTCTTTCAAGAAATATTGATCGAGTTGCGTATACTGCTCATACAGACGCTCAAGCATGTAGAAGGTTGAGTTCCAACGTGTTACCACCTCCTGGATGAGTGCTTTCACTGGCATTTGACATTGATATAGCATGCTCCTCAGCTGCTTGCGGGCCTTAAAAGAATGCCTGAAATGCTTGCAAATTTTTCGGCAGTTCTCCAATACACTGGACGCTGCACTGAGTTTATTACCCAAGAATTTTTGGACAACCAGGTTTATACAGTGCGCCAAACACGGCACTCTGAAATAGTAACCGTCCCTCATGGCCTTAACTATATTGGAGCCATTGTCCGTGGAAACATAACCAACCTTGCGTTTTAGTGGGGACAGACAGTTAAGGACCTTTGTGTTAAAGACATCCAAAATGTTTTCTGCTGTGTGACGTTTCTCCAAACCAAACATGGCTAGTGTTGCATGTTTCCGAGCACCTTTAAAAACAATGTTAGTGTCAACACCTGAGTTTAGCTTTGCTTTAGCCCCTGAAAAAGAGACCCAGTGTGCAGTGATGCACATGTAATCAGCGCCTGCGCCACTGCTCCACATGTCTGTTGTCAGATGTATAGTGTGAACAGCACTCTTCTGCAAAGCTGCCCCAATCGCCTTCAGAACATCTTCATGTAGTGCTGGAACCGCAACTCGGGCAAAATAGAACCGGCTAGGAACCTTCCATTTAGGGCAGAGCGCTGTCACTAATTCTAGAAAACCAACCCCTTCGACAAAAGAAAAAGGGAGAAGGTCCAGAGCTAGCATTTTAGCCAGCTTAGTGTTATACAGACGGGTCATTGGGTGGTTGCGTTCATATTGCGCTTCTGTAAACAACATCTTTTTAATGTTGCCCTGGACCAATGATTTACGGGATGATGATCTCTTCGACCCAGTTACGCTCGCTGATGAACTTTTCCGCATTGATGTCTCACTCTCTCCCACACTCTTAGTGTGGCTCCCATGGGGTGTGCTGCTGACATGGGAACTGGGTGTAAGTGAAGTGTTTGGATCGTCTTCTTCTACCTCCTCGTCATCAGCAGATGACAAATCAACGTTTTCATTACGTGCAATTCCGGCTTTCTTGACCGCCTCTAGGTGCGGAAACCATTGGACAGGGTGCCTTCTCTCAAGATGACCTCTCTGGCCTCCGGTACCATAGTTAGAACCAAGCTTACCACGACTATATCGAAGCTTACAAAGGCTACAAATGGCTACGTTTTCCTTTTTTGGGCAAACACTAAAGAAGTCCCAAACTGGAGACTTGAAATGTCTTCGGGGGCCGCCGCCGGAGGAGGCGTCGATACTGGTGGTGGTGGTCCTGCTGCTAATGACAGATGAAGTGGAGGATGTGGATTGCCGAACTTCAGTACGTTTTGCACTTTCACCACCACGAATTGAGGTCGAGGACGAGGTGGGTACCTTCTTGCGAGGAAGAAATATGGAAGCGGTAGGTTTTGGTGTACTACTTAACTCCAAATCTAATGATTCCATTTCCATTGCCTCCTCGCCGACATCATCATCACGCTCAGCAGCTTCTCGGGATAGGGTCAAAATGTCTCTTTGCTGCATGCCCGGTGGGGCTGCAGTGACCTTTGTGATGACTGGCTCGTCGTCATCGTGAGAGGCTTCATCACCAGCAGTATCTGTCACTTCTTGTTGAGCCTCATCACACTCCATAGGTTTGAGTTTTTGGACGACCTTCCTTTTACGCTTAGGTACCGGTGGCAGATCATGGTGTGCCTCTGCCTCACTGTCAGACCGCAGTTGTCGTGGTTCCCAAGACAGATCACTTGCACCAGAACGAGGTGGGCTTGAAGAAGATGTAGACACCCCCCTTGATCTTTTCCTTGCTAGGGATGTGGAAGACAATGAATGATCATCAGGAGGAGTGGCTTCCAATGATACCTCAGCTTCATTGTCGATTTCCAAATGTGCCCCTACTTCGGGAGGAACAACTATTGTGGGCACTTGTGAACGTCCATGCACCTTTGCTTGCGCATCTCCTTTTGCTGCCTCTCCTTCCACATGTACTTGGGCGTGTACTTGCACATGGTGTTGTTGTTGCGGCTGTGGTTGTTCAACACTTGTCAGATGAGTTACAACAACCTGTGTTGATTCAGGGACATTGCTGCTACTTTCTTGCGATGAGCCAACATCACTGGTCGATGGTGATTGGAGAAGTACACTGACTGCCTCTGAAGCACTCAAGGGCTTTGACTTAAGTTGGCGTGGTGGTGGAGGCACTGAACCCAATGGAGCAGGGGTGCTGCTCTCAGGTTGGTCCCCAGCAGATCCTGCTGCTGCAGGCGTACTTTTTTTTTTGCTCCCAAAAAAAGTGGCGGGTGACACACCAGCCTCCTTGGTAACTTGCTTCTTCTGCTCCTTACTAGCAACTTTCTTGCTAGAGGAGCTACGGAGAACTTTCTTTGGGGCCATCTTCTTCAGAGCAGGTCAGACAGCAGGCCGCAGTTGCACGAATTGTAGAGTTGTCTGAGGCCAGACGTGACGTCGCGTGACGTTATGCTGCACACACACACCGCTGCAGGACTTCTTCCTGGCACTGGTGGTTCTCTTGAGTCTTGTGCACCTAAAAAAAATGGAAGACAGAGGAACATCAGTTCAGTTATAGAGCACAAAAAAATCGAAAAACACTGCAAAATCAGCACAATCCCAATCCATCCATGCCCTCCATAATGTTTAAATTCAAGACAACCCACAGAAAGACTAGGCCCATGCAAGACTCACTACCCCTGGGCATAAATAAAGGTTGAAAAGTAGGCAAAATGGTTGGAGGCCTAACAACAAAGCCTGCATTCAAAATGGCCACTTGCCTGCCAAGCACATGGCCAGTGCCTGTAGCTGCACTCAAAATGGCCACCAGCCACATGGCATGTCCCTCCCCATGAACACCCCCAAAAATCGAAAAACACTGCAAAATCAGCACAATCCTATTCCATCCATGGCCTCCATGATGTTTAAATTCAAGACAGCCCACAGAAAGACTAGGCCCATGCTAGACTCAAATACCCCTGGTGAAAAGGCCCCAACAACAGGTCAAAAATCGAAAAACACAAAATTGTACAAAAAAAAAAAATCGAAAAACACAGAAAAATCAGCACAATCCCAATTCATCTATGGCCTCCATGATGTTTAAATTCAAGACAACCCACAGAAATACTAGGCCCATGCAAGACTCACTACCCCTGGCATAAATAAAGGTTGAAAAGTAGGCAAAATGGTTGGAGGCCTAACAACAAAGCCTGCATTCAAAATGGCCACTTGCCTGCCAGCACATGGCCAGTGCCTGTAGCTGCACTCAAAATGGCCACCAGCCACATGGCATGTCCCTCCCCATGAACACCCCCAAAAATCGAAAAACACTGCAAAATCAGCACAATCCCATTCCATCCATGATGTTTAAATTCAAGACAGCCCACAGAAAGACTAGGCCCCATGCACCACTCACTACCCCTGGTCAAGGCCCCAACAACAGGTCAAAAATCGAAAAACACAAAATTTTACAAAAAAAAAAATCGAAAAACACAGAAAAATCAGCACAATCCCAATTCATCTATGGCCTCCATGATGTTTAAATTCAAGACAACCCACAGAAATACTAGGCCCATGCAAGACTCACTACCCCTGGCATAAATAAAGGTTGAAAAGTAGGCAAAATGGTTGGAGGCCTAACAACAAAGCCTGCATTCAAAATGGCCACTTGCCTGCCAGCACATGGCCAGTGCCTGTAGCTGCACTCAAAATGGCCACCAGCCACATGGCATGTCCCTCCCCATGAACACCCCCAAAAATCGAAAAACACTGCAAAATCAGCACAATCCCATTCCATCCATGATGTTTAAATTCAAGACAGCCCACAGAAAGACTAGGCCCCATGCACCACTCACTACCCCTGGTCAAGGCCCCAACAACAGGTCAAAAATCGAAAAACACAAAATTTTACAAAAAAAAAAATCGAAAAACACAGAAAAATCAGCACAATCCCAATTCATCTATGGCCTCCATGATGTTTAAATTCAAGACAACCCACAGAAATACTAGGCCCATGCAAGACTCACTACCCCTGGCATAAATAAAGGTTGAAAAGTAGGCAAAATGGTTGGAGGCCTAACAACAAAGCCTGCATTCAAAATGGCCACTTGCCTGCCAGCACATGGCCAGTGCCTGTAGCTGCACTCAAAATGGCCACCAGCCACATGGCATGTCCCTCCCCATGAACACCCCCAAAAATCGAAAAACACTGCAAAATCAGCACAATCCCATTCCATCCATGATGTTTAAATTCAAGACAGCCCACAGAAAGACTAGGCCCCATGCACCACTCACTACCCCTGGTCAAGGCCCCAACAACAGGTCAAAAATCGAAAAACACAAAATTTTACAAAAAAAAAAAATCGAAAAACACAGAAAAATCAGCACAATCCCAATTCATCTATGGCCTCCATGATGTTTAAATTCAAGACAACCCACAGAAATACTAGGCCCATGCAAGACTCACTACCCCTGGCATAAATAAAGGTTGAAAAGTAGGCAAAATGGTTGGAGGCCTAACAACAAAGCCTGCATTCAAAATGGCCACTTGCCTGCCAGCACATGGCCAGTGCCTGTAGCTGCACTCAAAATGGCCACCAGCCACATGGCATGTCCCTCCCCATGAACACCCCCAAAAATCGAAAAACACTGCAAAATCAGCACAATCCCATTCCATCCATGATGTTTAAATTCAAGACAGCCCACAGAAAGACTAGGCCCCATGCACCACTCACTACCCCTGGTCAAGGCCCCAACAACAGGTCAAAAATCGAAAAACACAAAATTTTACAAAAAAAAAAAATCGAAAAACACAGAAAAATCAGCACAATCCCAATTCATCTATGGCCTCCATGATGTTTAAATTCAAGACAACCCACAGAAATACTAGGCCCATGCAAGACTCACTACCCCTGGCATAAATAAAGGTTGAAAAGTAGGCAAAATGGTTGGAGGCCTAACAACAAAGCCTGCATTCAAAATGGCCACTTGCCTGCCAGCACATGGCAAGTGCCTGTAGCTGCACTCAAAATGGCCACCAGCCACATGGCATGTCCCTCCCCATGAACACCCCCAAAAATCGAAAAACACTGCAAAATCAGCACAATCCCATTCCATCCATGGCCTCCATGATGTTTAAATTCAAGACAGCCCACAGAAAGACTAGGCCCATGCTAGACTCAAATACCCCTGGTCAAGGCCCCAACAACAGGTCAAAAATCGAAAAACACAAAATTTTACAAAAAAAAAAAATCGAAAAACACAGAAAAATCAGCACAATCCCAATTCATCTATGGCCTCCATGATGTTTAAGTTCAAGACAACCCACAGAAAGAATCAGTCCACCCACCACTGAGTACCCCTGGGAAAAGGCCCCAAAACAGCCCAAAAATCGAAAATCCCAAAATTTTAGTTGCAGCAACTGTAATGCCCCAAACAAACTTACTTGTAAAATTTCTAATCCAACAGTGATCCAAAGAAAGTCAAAAAGGCCTCAAATCCAAAGATCCAGCAGCATCCACAAAAGGTAATCCTTCCAGGTCCACATCCGAATGAAAAGTGACCAGGAGATGGACAAAGCACTGGGAGGAGCCTGCTGAACAGGAACAGGAAGTTGAAGACTATGGGGCACTTCCTTCCTCCCACCCCCCTGCCCCCCTCCCCAAAATGGACTCCTCG
Organism: Lissotriton vulgaris; assembly: GCF_964263255.1. Classification (NCBI taxonomy): domain Eukaryota; kingdom Metazoa; phylum Chordata; class Amphibia; order Caudata; family Salamandridae; genus Lissotriton; species Lissotriton vulgaris. Next base: position 20,102 of record NW_028245258.1, on the reverse strand, counting down.
CTAAAAAAGTGCAGGCAAATGTCAAACTAAGGAGTTATTCACATAAAAATCATCATTTCTAGAAGGTTTATGCTGCTTGCTGGTGGATTTCTTGTGCAGAATTGCAAATTTATATTTTCGCGCGCCGCATCTCAAATCTCGCAATTGCGAAGTACCGCGAGACGTGATCTCGCCGTACTCGCGTTGACAAACTCTCGCTGGCAAGCCGCGATGACGTAATCGCGCTCGCCAATTCCCGCGGGATCACACAGCAAGATCCAAAATGGCGCAGCACTCGCAAACTATCGAAAAAAACAACTCGGCAAACGATGATAAACGCCGCGCGCCGCAAAAATTGTATCACCAACGCCGCGCGCCGCCAAAAAAATCCGCTGCGTGCGAATTTGCGGATTTTGCGGGAAATCCGCAAATCTCGCGGATTGCGGATTTCCCGAAAATCCGCAAAATCCGCGAGCGGAACGGATTTTCCGCCCATGCTTAGTACCATGGGGCGGAGGGCTTCTTCTTTGGGCAACCATTTTGTGGGCCAGGGGATGCAAAACGGACTCTGAGGGTATAAATCCACTGCGTGAAAACTGGTTGTCTACTGTTGGATCTCCCGACAAGTTTGGTGTGCAGATTTGCTCAACTGGGAGAAGATCAGGGTGAGCTGTCATCTCCTTCCACCTAGGCTTGTCTAGTTGAAGTAACCTTGGGTGCCCCTTGGTGTTTTGTGCACTCTCTGCTATGATTTCAAAAGGGATCAGCTTATGATCAGTCCAAGTTAAGTACACTGGGTGTCGTAATTTGACGATGGCCGAGTTAGCGCTTAGCTGTAGCTACACGTTTTCTGTTAAAGTTAGCCGTACTCTGAAAACGCCATTTTGTGTGTTACGGCGGCCATCTTAGATCATGAGCGGCCTCGTGGCCAGCACGGCCTTTAGTCCGTTGTCCGTACCACTGACCACTTGAGTTTGCCCAGCAACAGGCTATTTTTAGTAATGGTCAAGCCTGTACATGCGCAGACCCCATTGACCAGTCACCCCTTAGGAATGTGCCGCAAACTGACCAGTGGGTTTGAAACCCTCCAATGAGCTGGCAGTATTCCAAAACATGACCATATATGTACATAATGTTCTGTAACTTTGTGCCGCCTGTTCTTTTTATTACCTGTAAAACCGTATAAAAGAGGGGGTCACACCGATGTTCGGTGTGATACTTCTTGCATTACCGAAGGGTGCTGTAGGAATGTACCACCACCCCATGGGGTTTTAATAAACTTGTTCTTTGCATTTTTCAGTTTCCGTGCCAACAGTTCTTTCGGTGTAAGTGGGTTATCTTCGGAGCATGTAGGCCTTGGGAACCCAATACCACAAATTGGCGACTCTGGTGGGACTCATCGGCGACTCGGATGCCCGAAGGAGAGGTCGTGACGAAGGTCTGGATACTCGCCATGGACGCGCGCTGCCACTGAGTGACCCGAGTCTTGGCACCCACGGTGTTTTTTCCTTTCCTTCCGATCTGACCTTCCAGGTGGCGCCGGTCTCCGACTGAGTCCTCGATTGTCCGTGTTGCTGGATAAAGCGCCGTTTGGCTGATTCGATTACAAGACCTTGGCAGTTGGAAACTGGACCTTTGAGGCTTTGGGTAAGATTTGTGATCGGTAAGGTAGTCTGCGGACGCTTACTGAAGTTCTATGAGTAGTGATCGGTAAGGTAGTCCTCGGACGCTTGCCGAAGTCCTATGATCTATGATTTTGATTTGAGTTAGCTAACATTTGTGAATTTGTGAATTTGTGAATTTGTGATCTTTGAAAAAGTATATGTGTAGTGCACTTCACATAGGCAGGCATGTAGAGATGTTTCTCTGATTTTGTTTTTTCCCTTTGAGCGGCACATTTGTGTGAAGTACTGTAAGTGCCATTTTATGTGGTATCGCGCTTTCGTGATACTTTTTGAACATGCCTGTTTTAAGCACACTCCGAGGAATGTGCTGTTTTGGAAATGGTACCACAATTAGGTTAGCGGAATCACAGCCGGCTCCCCCAGAAGGAACACCGAATCGAGAAATGTACATTAAATTTGGCCTTCCCTCTATAATGTACAGTAAATTATGGAATAAGTATACAAAGTCGGATCCTGAATTGCAATGGCCACTACATGGGTCGTTCGATTTGCGAAAAGTACAGTTTGTGGAGCAATGTTTGTTTCAGCGAAGGTCTAGACAGAACATGTTTGATTGTGTGCGAATGTGGGAGAAAGCGGTGCGTGAGCGAATGAAACGTGAAGTTGCCTTGGCGGACAAAGAGCAGCGCAAGGCTGCTCGGGATAAGGCTTTACAGCTTGAGGAAAAAGAGGAGCAGGAAAAGAAAGAAAGGGAGGAACGGGAACGTAAATTGCAAACGACGGGTCAATTCCCTATTCGTTGACCGCTTTATCCTGTCCTTAATAATGAAATTGATGATTTTTCTTTACTAGATCGATCACCGCCTCCGTACGTTTCGCCTACGGCTCCACTTGCAGAATCGGATGATGAAGGACAGGATAAGTCGGGAAAAAAGAGGGTATCTGGTCTCAGGTTTTCGGCGGAGAGATCCGCACATTTACGTAGTTCGGCTCGTAAAGTGAATACGAATTTTGTTTCTCAGTCTGAAATTGTTACTGAAAGGGGTAATTGGACAGACCAGGAATTATTGTATTTTTTGGTTACTTTGGCGGAAGAAGTTGTTATTGCATATCGTCAATTCTCAGATACGTTAGAACCTAAGGTTGTGTCAGTTCATCGTGAGAATTTGGATAAAGGTTTATTTGCTCTTGCAGATGTCGATGCCTTTTACAAGCAACTGATCCAGCTGCGAGATGAGACTACGAGATTGCGGGACGAGCGGAAAAAGATTAAGGAGTCCGGGCTGGAATCTGACGGGCAGTCTAAGGAGTGTTCTCTCCGGGGTTCAGATAAGAGTTCTGCAATGCATGTTATGCCTATGCGTGAAGCTGCACCCTTGTATGTTCCGCCAAAAGGGGAAGGTACAGATGACGATAAAATGTCAAAGGATGCGAAGGGGTATTTTATATATAACTGGGTGTATACCCCTTGGAATAGAGCGGATGTTATGGCATTGAAAAATTCTTTACCTGATCTTCGTAAAAACCCGGCAGCGTTTTATGAAGGGGTGGAAGGGGCTATTTCGTCTTGTGTGATGACTCTTGTCGATATAGATCTGTTTTTTGGGTTAATCCTTCCGCCCGACATGTGGAGACAAATTCGGAAAAATAATGATGAAACGATACTTGGGGGAACTTGGAAAGAGATAAATGCAGCTGATTTAGATAGGGAACCAGCATGTAAGCCATGTCAGTTGATCTTAGACCTTCCGGCAGCCATTTTGGTTAAATTAAAAACGCTTGTACCTTCTAAAAAAATAGATTGGACCATGTTAGCGTCGTGTAAACAAAAGCCAGATGAAACGGTTTCAGACTTTTTTACACGCTTTGAAGAGGCGTTTCATGATTACAGTGGTCAATCTTTAACAGATGATACAGGTCGGCATTTGTTTGTAGATAAGTACGTGGCTAATATCCTGCCGGAGATTGCCAAACGATTGAAGTCGAGTGAAAGTTCCTGGGCCACGGCGACCCCTGCGTCTTTGTTAACTATGGCTCAGTATTATGAGCGGCAGGAGTTGGAGGCTAAAGAAAGTGTTGATAAGAAAGCGAAAGAATTGAAAACGAAGGTGATGTTGGCACAGGTTCGTGGAACACAGGGTAGAGGGAACGACAGGGGTAGACGAGGTAGAGGAAACTCGTCGTATGGTCGTACGGATATTGCGGAGGATCAATGTGCTTATTGTAAGGAGTTTGGTCATTGGGCTGAGGATTGTCCGGTACTACGGGAACAACGTAGCCAGCGTGGTCGAGGAGGTGGTAGGTCACGGGTGGTTATACGGGGGCGAGAGGTGGCGGAGGTGATCGTGGAAGGGCTGAGCAAGGGGGCCGTGGCCAGGATGAACGAAATACTTTTGATAGACGGCACCAATATCAGATTTCAGAGGGTGAGAATGTGGAGCACCAGGATTATGTGCATGCATAGGACTGCGTAGGATGGGGTGCGAAGCCAATTGAAGTGCCGGTAGATCAGGAAGGTCCATATGTAACAGCGGGCATTTTGGGTTCTACTGATCAATTCTTAGTCGACACTGGAGCTACTCGTAGCGCCTTGTCAAAGAAATTGGTTCCGAGGGCTCCCCTGTCTGGCGAAATGATAACATGTGTAGGGTTCGATGGCACACCCTCCCCTAGCCCTTTGTCTAAACCCCTTGCACTCTGTCTTGATACATTTTTTAGTTTTGGCCAATTTTTGTTATCTCCCTATACCCCAGATAATATTTTGGGCCTTGATTTGCTTAAATATTTTCGAGCGACGATACGGTGCGCTCCTGAAGGAGTGCGGGTTATCCTGAATGACAATTACCCTGATCCGAATAGGTTCTATACCATATCGGATATTCCCGCTTTGGCCTCTCTCCCGCACACGTTATGGGCGACCTCAGACACGGATGTGGGGGAGATGCATATTCCACCTATTCATATTACTGTTAAGGAGGGGGCCTCTTTGCCACGGGTGCCACAGTATAAGATTTCGAAGGAAGGTGAGATTGCCCTGACTCACATTGTTCAAGACTTGATTGCTGCTGGGGTGGTGGAAGAGGTTTCTTATAATGTCTGTAACAGCCCTATTTTCCCGATTCTTAAAAGAGATACTGACGACAAAGTCTATCGCTTTATTATTGACTTGAGAGAGATTAACAAAATTGTCATTCCCCAATATCCGGTGGTGTCCGATATTACGACCTTGCTCACACTGGTACCACCAACGGCAACTACCTTTAGTGTAATTGATTTGAAAAACGCTTTCTTTTCCATCCCTGTCCATCCCGATAGCAGATATCTGTTTGGTTTCACGTTAAATAATAAATCGTATAGATTTTGTCGTGTTCCTCAAGGTTACACTGAGAGCCCGAGTATCTATAGCCAGGCTTTGAAAAGACAGCTTGATTCCTTTGAGTTGCAATCGGGGGTTGTTTTGATCCAATATGTGGATGACCTTCTGCTTGCTGCAGATTCTTACACGCAATGTGAGGAGAGTACGATTGCGCTGCTTTCCTTTTTGGCACAGAATAATCATAAGGTTTCTAAGAAGAAGCTACAATACTGTAGACCCAAGGTGACCTACCTCGGTCATCTTTTGTCTAAGGAGGGGCGTGCATTAACATCAGATCGAATTCAGGCAATATTAGATACACCAATCCCCCGCACACAGAGAGATGTACGCGCCTTCTTAGGGCTGACGTCCTTTTGTAGGCAGTGGATCATGGGGTTTTCGCACATTATAAAACCCTTGCTAGCGTTACTGTCTAAAACTACACCAATGCCCCTTGAATGGACAGATGAATGTCAAAATGCTTTTGATCAACTGAGACAAGCCCTTTGCTCTGCACCCGTATTAGGTACACCAGATTATACGAAGATTTTTACATTGTACGTGCACGAGAAAGATGGGTGCGCGTTATCAGTGTTAGTGCAGACACACGGGGACAAGCAGAGGCCATGTGCATACTTCTCTGCCATTCTTGATCCTGTAGCGCGAGGGTTACCTGGGTGTTTCCGAGCAGTCGCAGCAACAGCAGTAGCGATACGGCAGAGCGAGGGAATAGTGTTATCGCACAAATTGTTGGTGTTAGTTCCTCATGCAGTAGATGCCCTGCTAAACCAAACAAAGACCCAATATCTCACGAGTGCACGGTTAACAGGATACGAGCTTACCCTGCTGGCGCCACATATCACACTAAAAAGATGTGCTACTCTGAACCCTGCCACTTCACTGCCCTATCCGGTCGAGGAGGGTCAGGAAGAAAAACACCATGACTGTGTTTTCCTGACCGAGGAACAGACAAAGGGTCGTGTTGACCTACAGGATATGCCACTTCCAGATGTGGATGGGGAACTGTGGGTTGATGGATCATGTCTGAGGCTGCCAGATGGTACAACTTCCGCAGCCTATGCAATAACGACACTTAAGACAGTGGTGGAAACAGCTAGAATACCACAGAAATCGGCTCAAGCAGCGGAGCTGATAGCCCTGACAAGAGCCTGCGAATTGAGGGCTGGCCTATGTGTGAACATATACACAGACAGCCGGTACGCCTTCGGAGTAGCACATGACTTCGGTCTACTCTGGAGAGAGCGTGGGTTTTTAACTTCTCATGGAATACACATTATGCACGGAGAGTTGGTGCGTGATCTCCTCAACGCGTTGCTTTGTCCAAAGAAAGTAGCGATAATCAAATGTAGCGCCCATAAAAAGATCACTGATGAAGTAGGTCAGGGAAATGCCTTTGCGGACAGTATAGCAAGACAAACGGCTATGTCCCGAGCTGACTCCCCCATGTACGTGACCAAATCCCAAGCAGAGCGATGGAATGATGCTAGAGCAGAAATATTGGACATTCAGAAATCAGCTACCGAATCAGAACTTGCGGCATGGGCAACTGATGGGGTACTAGATGATGAAGGGTGTTGGAGAAGCAAGGACATGGAGAAATGGAAATTGCCTGCAGCTTACTTGCAAGCGATGGTCCAAATGACACATGGGTTAGCGCACGTGGGGGCTCTTGCAATTACTCGATTGTTAACACGAGTTTGGGAGCATCCCGAGATTGCTAATACAGCCAAGAGAGTAGTGCAGACCTGTCTGATATGTTTGCAGCACAATCCTGCTAAGGGGACCCATACTCCGAAAGGAGGGTTCGTTCCACCTTCTGCACCATTCGAGGTACTCCAAATGGATTATATCCAGCTTGAGCGCTGCAATAACCTGAAGTATGTCTTAGTGGTGGTATGTGCTTTTAGCAAATGGGTTGAGGCCTTCCCCACGAAAGATAATACAGCACTGACAACAGCTAAGGTGTTGCTCAAAGATTACTTCCCTCGATTCGGAATTAGCAAATTTTTGTGGAGCGACAATGGGCCTCATTTTGTCGGGAAAATTGTGGAATACGTGCTGAAGGGGTTAGGGATCCAACAGAAGTTTCATGCTATGTTCCACCCTCAGTCGGCAGGTCTTGTCGAGCGGTATAATGCTACGTTGAAACTAAAATTGGCTAAGATCGTGGCGTCCACGTCATTGAAATGGCCGGATGCCTTACCGCTAGCATTACTCTCTCTTAGATCAGTGCCCCACTCTCGAACAGGCCTCACACCATATGAAGTGGTGTTTGGAAGGCCTATGAATATCTGGGGGGTGCCCAAGCCGCGATTGATACATGATGTGCCTTGTATAATGATGAACGATTATTTGGCACGATTAACAAATGATTTGCTTTCTATTCACCAACAGGTTCGAGAAGCGCTCCCTGACAACTCTACTGGAGAGGGCCATGATCTTCGCCCTGGTGATCATGTAATGATCAGGTCGTTTGAGAGGACGAATAGCTTGGAACCGAGGTGGCGTGGCCCCGAGCAGGTCCTCCTGGCTACTCGAACGGCTGTACGAGTGACCAACAGGAAGCGGTGGATACACTCAACCCACTGCCGTCGTGTCTCTCCTGACCTGGTAAATCCTGCTGTGCTGACCGACTATAAAGAGATTCTGGATAAGGAAAAGAGCCCAGCGGTGACATCGGCCGAAGCTGAGGGAGCCTTCCCGGACCACACTGTTTCTGGACGAGAGCACTACAATCTACGGTCACGATAAGAAGATTTTTGGGTTGTTTTTGAAACTGGTTGGTTACCGCTCCAGGTTTGTGAAACGGAGACTGGGAATCCCAAGGGGGGGGGATCAGTTCTGTCAAGTGTAGCGACACCCGTCTTGGCCCGGAGAAGAAAACAACGGCTACCTCGGAGCTCAGCACCGTATTTTTCTTTTTTAGGTATAATACACATATATGTACATTTGAGAACTTGTGAACTTTCTGAACTTTTGAACATCTAACTGCAATTGAACTATGGCGTTGTCTGCATCACGGGATAAACGAATACTTGGTGCCATCCTTTTTGTCCTAACGATTGTGGTAATAGCAGTAATAGCCTGGGTAGTTGAACTTGTGGTACCCACACGTGAACATTTGCTGCCGACTACCCCGGCTCCATCTGAACATTTTCACTTCACCTTGCCTTACCATGAAGAACGGCACCGACAAACTTATCTGAACAATAGCTTTATTCAGATCTTGCATCATACGCATAATATGACAAATACTTCAAATTGTTGGGTGTGTGGGATGCTACCTGGGCACCAGAAGAAAGGGGGCAGTCCACTCATTCCACTCCCGTTTTCACATAATGGATCCTGCAATGCCTGGTACACTCTGCTCTTCACGTTGAGATGGCCAACAAAAGGGGGGGTGCTTTTCCGTTTAAATAAAGTATGTTACCATGACCGAGATGGGTATCCGCGAGCTGAGGGTACTCGATTTGAATGGGAGGAGTACCGCCCCGACAATATATCTGCCCCACGTGTTTACAGCAATCAACGTAACATTAATGTTTCCAGCTCACATGTTATAAATGTCATTGCCACGAAAGCTGATTTGTGTATACGAAATAAAGCACGATTTCGGTTGGGAAAAGCGAATGTAATACCACAATAATGTTTGACAGCCCGAATGGTATATCGTTTGTAGCATCACGAAATACGTATTTTATTTGTGGAACGAAAGGGTATCATCAACTCCCTTTGGGATGGTTAGGTACTTGCTATGTATCTTTTGTACTACCTCCTGTATTCATTGCCCCACCAATGTACCATAATGATTATATTTTGTACCATGATTTTATACTGAACCGTGTTAAATGTGCCGTTGTGTTAGATGACATTGACCAGACAGACACTGCTTTGCAACAGTATGTGGATTTTAATTTCGGACTGTTTTCCTTTGTTGGGGCTGCTTTGAATAGTCGAAAGATACGACGACTGACCTGTGTAGTTGAGGCTGTAGCGAATGACACTGCTATCGCACTGGGGAACATTACTGAGGAACTGCAGATTTCTAGAATTGTTACGTTGCAGAACAGGATGGTTTTAGACGTAGTTCTAGCCGATCGTGGGGGGGCATGTAGAATTATCGGAAGTAGCTGCTGTGTTTACGTACCTGACAACTCACCATCCGTTTATGATGCAATTTCGAAACTGCATAAGATAGCTGCAGAAATACATCCGGATAATGGTACTTGGACTCTTTCAGGGTGGTTCTGGTCAATGCTTACCACTTGGGGTTGGAAACTGCTAACGATTCTATGTATTCTTGTGGGGATACTGTTTTCTATATGTCTATGTATTCAATGTGGTCCAGCTTTGTGTTCTATGTGCTTATCGGCTTGTATACCATCAAGACGAGCTCTTGCTCATGACAAAATGATGCTTCATAAAGAAGTAGCTTAGATAATGTTGATCGATATCGAAGATGAACACCCAGACTATGTTCACTATGAGGTAGCTTCAGCTGAACGCTAAAAGGGTCGTCTGTCGTAATTTGACGATGGCCGAGTTAGCGCTTAGCTGTAGCTACACGTTTTCTGTTAAAGTTAGCCGTACTCTGAAAACGCCATTTTGTGTGTTACGGCGGCCATCTTAGATCATGAGCGGCCTCGTGGCCAGCACGGCCTTTAGTCCGTTGTCCGTACCACTGACCACTTGAGTTTGCCCAGCAACAGGCTATTTTTAGTAATGGTCAAGCCTGTACATGCGCAGACACCATTGACCAGTCACCCCTTAGGAATGTGCCGCCAACTGACCAGTGGGTTTGAAACCCTCCAATGAGCTGGCAGTATTCCAAAACATGACCATATATGTACAAAATGTTCTGTAACTTTGTGCCGCCTGTCCTTTTTATTACCTGTAAAACCGTATAAAAGAGGGGGTCACACCGATGTTCGGTGTGATACTTCTTGCATTACCGAAGGGTGCTGTAGGAATGTACCACCACCCCATGGGGTTTTAATAAACTTGTTCTTTGCATTTTTCAGTTTCCGTGCCAACAGTTCTTTCGGTGTAAGTGGGTTATCTTCGGAGCATGTAGGCCTTGGGAACCCAATACCACATGGGGGCTTAACTTTAAGGGGCAGACTAGCTGCTAGTTGATACATAGGTGCCAGATTATGATCAGTCCAAATTAAGTACACTGGGGGCTTAACTTTAAGGGGCAGACTAGCTGCTAGTTGATACATAGGTGCCAGATTAGTTGTCAGCATCGCGGTCACAAGCGCTATCGCCATTTTTAAATAATCACTGCGCCGTTAATTCATTGGATAGTTTTCTTTTATGAAGGACTTCTAAAACCTCAGGACCTCAGGAAAGGCTCTTTGAGACTCACATGGTATCAGGAAGAGGCCAACAGCAAGTCCATTCCTGGTCCAGTTGTCCTTAGTCAGCTGGGTACTTCAAGGAAAAGGCCTCTTGAGGCTTGTTGTATCTCTGTAGCTTGAACCGGAGATCAGTTGTATGACCCTTGGGAATCCACCTCTTTGTCCTGGGTACAAAAGGCAGCAGATCCAGTACATTCTTGAACTTCTACAGGCCTAGAAAGTGTTTTGAAGAGGGGCATTGAGGTACTACATGTATCCTGTCACTAGCTAGTAGTTGGGAAAGACTCTTAGGCACGCCCTAACCATTGAAACAAATGTTCCCGGGGCAAACCTTACCCACTTTAAGGGCCTCATTTATGAGATTTTACGGCAGGGAAGCACCGCAGGCCTCCCTGCTGACTGCCCTACGGTAAAAGAAAAGGGCAGGAATGTGCAGTATCCATGAGATACGGTGCATTCTTGTCCTTTTCCCCAGTGCCAGCACACAATGGGCTCACATGCGACAACGCAGGCATCTTTGCACCATGGTGCAAGGGTGCCTGCATTGAGAGGATGATTGTTTTTGTGCAGGAAGGTTACCCTTCATGCACAAAAATAATCACCAGAGACTTTTTCCTTTTTCTATGTATGCTGCAGAATGAAGCACATATAGAAAAAGAAAAGACGAGGACAAATAAAGATATTTCTCCTCTTTGTGCCTCCTTTACGCCTCCCCTGAGAAGGCGTAAGTTTGTGGCGCTGCCTCAGATTTACCATTTCTCGTAAATATGGGGCATTGTCCCAACGCCAGGGATGTTGCTGGGAACACCCCCAGCAACACCCATTGCATGTCCCTTTAACGCAGACAACTGTGTTAAAGGGGACAATATTTACCAGGCAGCATTAGAACAAAAAAAAGAGGCTTAGTGCTGCCTCGTAAATATGGAGCAGTCGCCTGCGTCACAAAATGTCACAAAAAGTGACGTTGCGATGGCACAAGGGGCCTCATAAATGAGGCCCTATGTATTTTCAAGATAGTTAAAGTCTTTGGCCACACTAAACAGGGGCTCTGAGGACTGGGGATGTGTGTGTGAATTTACAACGGTAGTCTTCCTAAATCTAACACAAAATACAGTTTGAGGTATGTAGTAAGTAATAAAGCTTCACAGAAAGTAGTTACTTGAATAAGAATTAAATATTTATTTAGTAAGTTGTGCTGGGTAGGAATCTGTGGCTGTCCCTCTGGCTGGTGCGTCTGCAACTGCCACCACATAGAATACAACATATCTTCTTCCCTTAAATAAACAAAAGATGTAAGATAAAAATGTTAATTTTTTGGAAAGGGAAAGTGCACACCGGGTTTAGTGTATTTGCTAATCTAAGAGTAATTTAGACATGTGTTTAACAATAAATCATTCTTCACTCATATAATTATAGTTGATACCATTTAGTTTGTTTTATTTTTAGAGTATTTTTAGTTCATATTTTTTTAAAGTCGTTTTTTAACTTATTATTCTTTTGCTTATATATATACTTTTTTTGTTTACCAAGAACATTGTCATGTACAAAACATTAGAAAATTGTCACATAAATAATCACTATTTTTAAAATAACCACATAATCATTATAAGAAACTTAATGCAAACGCAGAATTAATTCCTTCTTTTTAACGCGTTTCGGCCGTCGCCTTCCTCTGCTTTGTTCTTTACTATAGATAACGTGGCTAAAAATGATGGAAAAATACTATTAGTATCTCTCTTATATACAGTTCTATATAACACATGTCTAATTGCTTACTTCAATCTATTCTAACTTTACACAATGTTGTATTTATGTCTGTTACAGTTACGCAAACTCCTAAGTACGACGAGGGCCATCTAAAGCTAAGTGCTGTCATATTTACACTTATCTACATACTTATATTTACAAATTCTGTGCATTTATTTCATTCATCCATATACATTATGTACATTTGTCTCTAATTCACATTATCTAACTCATGTGATTTTACACCGTATAGGTTATTGCTTGCAGATGGTAGCTACTCTACTAAGCTTCAAAATTCACATGGCTTCTATCACTAATGGGGACTTTCAAATTGTGGGACTCTCAGGATAGGGTGGAATGAGTTTTCCAAGGGGACTTAGGAGGTTGTTGGATAAGGTAGCATGTAATTACCTTAATTATGAGAGAAGACGGCTTCTACTAGATATGTTTAATTCTGTGCGAAGCCCGAAGTCCCAGGTGCCTGTATCTAAACAGAACGAGGGATATCTTTTAATTTATTATGCTGTGTAGAAGTTGTTATAAGTGTTTGTTCTGATAGAAAGGTTACCTTGTCTGGTGTTTAAATAGAGCTGTATATCTCCGTCTAACAGTCTCGTTTATAGTGCTGCAGGATAGCTGCCTGTATTCCGCGGGGGTGGTTTATGTTGTCTACTATGTAAGACACAAAGTAATGGCTATTTAATTTGGGTGATGCTCATATCCTCGAAAAACGTATCTTATAAACCGGATATGTTTGAATTACCTTTAAAATGCCTGTTAGCTCCCCCACAACTGCTGCCTCATTCTCTTTTAAGGATCTGCATTTCGGCTATCGTTACTTGTGTACCTGGGCTGGGAGACAAAGGAACACTTGCGGTGTCTATTTCTATTATCGGTCAGCTGAGAAGCTCGTACATAATTCAACGTAGCGCTTACCTAGAACTGTTCTAAGACTTCTTCTCTGCGTTACCGCGTGGTCTGCTCTGATGATTAACTGCTCGGGTGTTGGGACCCTGGATGCTGTATACTGGGTGATCTCCCTTAGATGACATAAAAAGGGGGAAAATTTTTCCTTTAGTAAACTAGTATTTGCAAGGAGTTTGGTGGAAAAACTTCCGTATGCACCTCTATCTAAAGGGAGCAGCGTGACATACCTGATGTGTACGGGTGCCGTCCTCAATGTGTTCCGATAGTCGATCCAGCTGTGTTGTTCTGATGGGGCGTTTAAATGGCAAAGTATCTCGCGCCATGGATCAGAGAGCGGAGCGTAATCTCGCGAGATTACGGGTTGGTGTAGGCGTGTACTTCCTGTTTAATTATTACGAATGTATTCGTGGCACCGCCATCTTATCCTAGTTCCTGTGGTCCGTGGATAGAGTCTAAATCTAATTATCTATTTGACCCAGAGTGTGTAATTATTGTTTTAGGCTTGGACGGGCATAGAGGGAGAGGTATATGTGAAGACGGGGGTGAATTAGTGGCGGATACTTTTGGAAACTGCTCCCATTCATATTGTTCTATGGAGAATAAACTTGAAAACAATATGATACTCGCTGGGTTCACCTGCTGCCATCTGCATGCAATGTTAACATATAAAATACATCGACTGATAGGTAATACCTGGTGTTATTGATCTAAATATAATTGACGCACAACCTCTAAACCATTACTGCTAGCTCCCTATCTCCTGGCCCCTACTTTTTAATGCAATTCCAACATTTCACACTTATTATATGATCGCTTGATCCCATGGGATTTCCGCATTGAGTCCATTGGTGGCTGTCCCCAAAATATATATCCAATATACTTCCCTCATTTTACGTATTTTCTCTTGATCATATCCTACCCTTGGGTGGATTTTCTCTAAGATGTACCAAGTTATATCTTCTGGTGTGTGTCCTTCTTCCAGAAAATGGCTAACCATAGGAGCTGTCTCTTTTCTCGTTCTTATGGCAGACCTATGCTCAGTCAATCTGACATTGAATGCTCTTCCTGTTTGTCCTACGTAGCCTTTGCCACACGGGCAAATGATAAGGTAGACTACATTGGTGGTTCTACAATTATTAAGATTTTTCGATTCAATTGTTTGTTTATTGAAAGTCAAACTTGTACCCTCTATGGCTGAATTGCAGGATTTGCAGGTAGAGCATTTGTAGTTACCCACTACGGGTCTTAGGTTTGTGAGTGATTGTTGTCTGGGTTCACTTTGGGTTGCCATTCTGGATCTTACTATGTGGTCTTTTAATGTCTTGTTTCTCTTATACGCAAAAATGGGCCTGGGTAGTCTGTCCTGTTTGGGGATATTTACATTTAGTATGTGCCAATTGGCATTTACTGTTTGTCTAATCCTTTCGTTGATGTTAGAGTGTTTAGTGACAAATACTAACTGGGGGCTGTGTTTCTCTATTTTGGGTTGTAACAATACTTGTCTGTCAAAGAAGCGCGCTCTCTTAAATGAGTCTCTTATTAGCTTTTTAGGATACCCTCTGGACAGAAATTTTTCTTTCATAGATATGGCTCTGGTGTCATAGTCCTGTATTTGAGTACAATTGCGCCTTAACCTTAGGAACTCTCCAAATGGCACGCTGTTCTTTTGGATTGTAGGATGGAAACTATCATAGTGAAGTAGCGTGTTCTTTGAGGTGGGCTTAACAAACAGGTCTACTATTAGTGTCTGATCTTGATGTTTTATCTCCACATCTAAGTAGGTTACTCTTTCTCTACTGGTGTGGCTTGTGAATCTGATATTATTGTCACATAGATTTATCCATTGCAGATATTCTTCTAACGTGTCTTCATTGTCAAGCCAGATGAAGAACACGTCATCTATATATCTGGCCCAGTTACATACAGACTCAAAAAAAGGTGTTACTTCATTGAAAACGAATTGTGCCTCAAAATGAGCCATATAAATGTTGGCAATAGTTGGGGCGCAAGAAGCCCCCATACTGACTCCTTGTTGTTGTTTGAATAGCCTTCCATTGAATTCGAACACATTATCATTGAGTACAATGTTCAGACATTCTAATATGAAGACACTCGGGCACTGTACTTGGTACTTCTGTATGAACCATTGTGTGGCTGTCAATGCTCCTGCTATGGGTATGTTACTATATAGGGCTACAATGTCCATTGTAACCAGAATGTTAGCCGTGTCACAAAATGGTACGTGTTCCACAAGGTTAATGATTTGTTTAGTATCTTTCACATGTCCTGGGATGTTTGCTACATGCGGGCACAAGATGGTATCTATATATTTAGCCAGGGGTTCGGTTACCGAGCCTATCGTTGTTACAATCGGTCTTAGAGGAGGGTCTCGTATATCTTTGTGCACCTTGGGGATACCATAGATGCTAGCTAGTCTTGGTTTTTCCACATTTAGGTATTGACATTCTTTGTCACATATTTCCCCATTCCTCAGAGCCTGTTGGGTCACTCTTTTGATTTTTTTCTTTGTCTCACCTGTAGGGTCTCTAGTGATAGGTGCATAGTATTGTTGGTCGCTTAATATTTCCTCCATTTTTGCTATATATCGTGGAGTTTCATAGACAACAATCCCTCCCCCTTTGTCACATGCTTTCACTGTGATATTAGGGTCTTTTTTGATCATATTCATTGCTTCATATTGGGTTTTGGTAAGATTAAATTTTGGTCTAGGGGCATAGTTGGCGATGTCTGTGAACTTTTCGTTCATGATTTGCTCAAAGATTGCTACCTGGGGAGGCACTTGTTCCAAAGTTGGGGTGAAGATGGACTTGGGTTTAAGACCTGACAGATTAGATGGTTCTAGGTCTAGGTCTTTGTTTAAGAAAAAGAATTTTAGTCTTATTTTTCTCAGAAATATTTGTAGGTCTCTAAATAAATCAAATTTATTTAGTCCTGAATGTGGGGCAAATGAAAGACCCTTAGATAGTACTGCGATGGTATTAGGGAGAAGAGTTTGAGATGTAAGATTAAAAATGGGTAATTGATCTAGTTTCTCCAGTACCTGTTGTTCCTCGTTTCCAGGTATTGGTCGTACTCCATCTCTTGATGTGCTGGGTACTGGTACTCTTGTGGTGGGGAATTCTGAAATGTTTGACGATAATGTGGTCTCCAGTTTGAGCGTCTTGGTGGACGCTGTCCTAAAAAAGGTCGTCTGCTTTGGAATCTGGAGTTAGATCTACCCCTTTAATATCCTTCATCATATGAGGCGCCATCGCTATCTGTGCCTGAGGACTCCGAAAATGTGTTCACTCTTTTACCATATTTGTTTTGTCTATAGTCCCAATTATCTGCCCCATTATCTTTGTTGGAGTAAAAGTCATCTAATAGATAAGGGTACACTGTTTCTTTCTTGAAAAACTTTATGTCTTTCTGTAGCTTCTCTGTCTTTCTTTTTATAAGATAATCCGTATATGAATTTAAATCTTTTTCTATGTCGTCTAAGGTCTTTTTGACGTCCTCAACTATTCCTGATTTTTTGATTTTATCCTCAAGTTCGGCTATTTCTTGTGCCAACTCCTGTAGCATTCCTTTGGATGTTTCCACTATCAACATCATGTAGTCCCTAGAGCACCTGTTCGATATCATGGACCAACGCTCCAGGAACTCCCTGATGTGTGTGAATAAGCCTGGGATATTTCTTATCCTGAGTCCTTGTGGTATAACCCCAGCCTTAAGATATTGGAGCATAAAATGCCCATGCTGTTCAATGCGTTTTAGTTTTTTTCTTAATCCCAATAGGGTGTTTACATCTTTATTCTTATCTTGTCCTGTTGTCGTAGCTTCCCCAAAAGCAACTGAACTTCCCACCATATTGGCATATTGTTCATCTGTAAATCCAAAAGCTGGTAGCTTAGCCATCTGAGCTTTGTTTATGTTCCTAGTTTCTATTAGCTGGTTTAGGGGATGTATTATTATGTAGTACTGATGGCCTTACACAGCACCTGCGCTTGAGGCCCACGCTCTCCTTAGGAATTTGCTCAATCACTTTAATTAAATTAGACAAACGTTTGTCATCTATGATGTGTATCTCGTGAACCCCTCACGGACTTGCCGCGAGTATATCTTTTTTGGAAAAAATGGGGCCCCTGCCTAATAGGATGAACCCTGGCAAGGTAAATTAGTTTTTTGGAAAGGGAAAGTGCACACCGGGTTTAGTGTATTTGCTAATCTAAGAGTAATTTAGACATGTGTTTAACAATAAATCATTCTTCACTCATATAATTATAGTTGATACCATTTAGTTTGTTTTATTTTTAGAGTATTTTTAGTTCATATTTTTTTTAAGTCATTTTTTAACTTATTATTCTTTTGCTTATATATATACTTTTTTTGTTTACCAAGAACATTGTCATGTACAAAACATTAGAAAATTGTCACATAAATAATCACTATTTTTAAAATAACCACATAATCATTATAAGAAACTTAATGCAAACACAGAATTAATTCCTTCTATGGTGCAAGGGTGCCTGCATTGAGAGGATGATTGTTTTTGTGCAGGAAGGTTACCCTTCATGCACAAAAATAATCACCAGAGACTTTTTCCTTTTTCTATGTATGCTGCAGAATGAAGCACATATAGAAAAAGAAAAAACGAGGACAAATAAAGATATTTCTCCTCTTTGTGCCTCCTTTACGCCTCCCCTGAGAAGGCGTAAGTTTGTGGCGCTGCCTCAGATTTACCATTTCTCGTAAATATGGGGCATTGTCCCAACGCCAGGGATGTTGCTGGGAACACCCCCAGCAACACCCATTGCATGTCCCTTTAACGCAGACAACTGTGTTAAAGGGGAAAATATTTACCAGGCAGCATTAGAACAAAAAAAAGAGGCTTAGTGCTGCCTCGTAAATATGGAGCAGGCGCCTGCGTCACAAAATGTCACAAAAAGTGACGTTGCGATGGCACAAGGGGCCTCATAAATGAGGCCCTATGTATTTTCAAGATAGTTAAAGTCTTTGGCCACACTAAACAGGGGCTCTGAGGACTGGGGATGTGTGTGTGAATTTACAACGGTAGTCTTCCTAAATCTAACACAAAATACAGTTTGAGGTATGTAGTAAGTAATAAAGCTTCACAGAAAGTAGTTACTTGAATAAGAATTAAATATTTATTTAGTAAGTTGTGCTGGGTAGGAATCTGTGGCTGTCCCTCTGGCTGGTGCGTCTGCAACTGCCACCACATAGAATACAACATATCTTCTTCCCTTAAATAAACAAAAGATGTAAGATAAAAATGTTAAACAATTCTAAACAAAATTCAGGTAAGGTAAAATTGGGATAAATAAGTTGTTTTTTTTCAACAATTGGATACTGAATATCTAATCAACATACATAAATTTGACAAAGATTAAATCATTTAATGGAAAAAACAAAGTGGATTATTTGCATATATAATCCTTTAGATATTCTGGGGGACAACGATTTCTATGATGTCTTACCTCCCGAGTAGCTTGGTGTACCTCAGAATCTGAAGAAGAAGGAGCATCACCTCCTCCCTGAACAATTCTTTGAGGAACAGAGTTCTCCTGAGAATTGTAAATGAGGTCATTGTCAGACATAGATAAAAACATATTATCTATAAAGTTATCACTATTATTATTCTTAAGTACAACATCTGTATTTACACCACCTTTCTGGTATAAAGCTACTATTTTATAATTCAATTTTTCGCCATTGTCCAGAAGCACACAATATGGTAAGGTAAGTTTGACTCTAAAAGGACCTAAATATTTTATAAATGAAGATTCTATTCTACCTGAACGTATCTTTACCAAGTCTCCAGAACAAATTCTCTTTCCAGACTGTTTTTTTGGTCCGTCTGCAACTGCCACCACGTAGAACCCACAAACCTTCTAGGAATGTGGAATGCACCAACACAGCATTCCACACTCTATAGCTAACCTAGATAGTTACAACATGGTTCCCATTGTACCCACAAGAAACACACAGACAGAACTCTGGGTGGAGAAAAGCAGAGTCCTTCAGCAACCAGAAAGAGGATGACCTTCACATCCTGTTCTCTCCCCCTTTAAGTGTGCCCCAAGTGTTATTTGTGAACCCAGCAGACTTGTCTAGCATGATTTTTATAATCAAGCTGACTTTGACACTTTAGTGCAAAAAAAGTTGCCCGCGGCCGGCATCCTTCAAATTCTCTGCGGGTTGAGAGGAGTCATCCCTGCCCATTCAGGTCAACCTATTATCTGCTCCTGGGTGGCATCTTACACCAATTCCAGGCTAATTACAGTTATTCAAAGCTGTTAGAAGTTAGTGAGTCCAATAAAATTACCCTCCAGGAACTCCAGGGAAGGGCAATGTAACTTTATAAAAATGACTTTTCCTTAATATTCTTAATAGGTATTAAAATCCAATTTAATGGTAAAGTTGGATTTTTAAAAACTATTAAAAATAGTTGTTCAATTATTTTTCTAATGGGTCCTATTCCTGAGATACAGTATAAGTATTTTGATCTGTACTTTAGTTTTCTACGTAGAACAACTAGGGCTGTGAACAATTTTAAATACACCAGAGTAACTGGAGTAATTTCTATAATTCAGTGTAACTCGTGTGATGTGAAATTCCAGAAATTAACATGATTACCCCCACTCACATGATTAGAATTACTTGGGGACAAAATGCCACCTCAGAAGCACAGGAACAACTAACTTAGTGAGCACGAGCGGCATTTGTTGTTCATGTTCTGTTGCATTTAGCTCTATTTTCTTACCGTAAAATGCATTCTTGGGTCCATTTAATTCTTTGTAATTTAATGTCATTTTTGCTTTAATTCTGTGTAGTTACACCCCAGTCAATTATGTGAATTACGCTCAAATAGCTCTTGGCTGCTAGTCACTTTAAGGACTTGTTAACGTTACATTTATACATGCCCACCTTTTAAATATCATGGGCCATGCCTCGTGGGCTACAAGGCATACATGGGAATTACTTAATAACATTTAAAAGGGAGGTTTTTACTGGTCAAAAAGATTTTATTTTGAAAGGTCACTGTGCATGTTTTTCACAGTTACAGTC